>NC_136807.1:8953283-9034942 GCF_951216825.1 Electrona antarctica | reverse complement strand
ACTCTACGTGTACTCAGGGCGACTGTGGCTCAAGAGGTAGAGCAGGTCGTCCAATGATCCCTGGGTCGGCGGTTCGAATCCCGGCTCCTCCTGTCTACATGTCGAAGTGTCCTTGGGCAAGACACTGAACCCCAAATTGCTCCCGATGTGCTGGTTGGTACCTTGCATGGCTTCCGCCGTCGGTGTATGAATGTGTGTGTGAATGGGTGAATGTAATGCACAATCTATGTAAAGCGCCTTGGATAAAGGCGCTATATAAATGCACCATTTACCATTTACTCTTTGGAGAAGAGAAATGCAGACATGCAGTAGTTTCTTCCTTAGACCAAACTATGCATTGTCCCAGTGCAATAGCGTGTGTGATCTGTTTACAGCAAGACTAGATGGTTAAAATACAAATGGCATGGAGTGCATTGTGTCCACAAGACACAGGTTAAGAAAACTGCAATGCAGACTTGAAATGAACTCAGACCACCTGAGTGTGAGTACAATTCGTTTTCAGTGTGTCACCTAATGCGCCTACAAATTGCTGAGTCATGAGTCAGAGTCCATTTCAAGGACTGAATGGAACCAAGTGTGTGAAAACACCCCGAGTTCTGTTGGAATGTTCACATTATGCGTACATTTTTATTTTGCCGAGTCACGGCCCGGTCTGAGTCCACTTCAGAGGCTGAACGGAACCAAGCGTGAAAGCACCTTGAGATACTGCGACAAGAAAAGCCGGTGATCTATGGCGGGGCCCGGGTGGGCGAAAGGAAGGCGTAAAACAAGAACCAATAATCTACAACGTTTTGCGTTGACTGCCGGTGGCTCGCTCAACCAGACTTCTGTGTCACACGCCACCCACTTTCGTCCTCTCCCTCGACCCTCTCTTTCCGTATGTTAGATGTCTCTCTCTCTCGCTCTCTCTCTCTCTCTCTCTCTCTCTCTCTCTCTCTCTCTCTCTCTCTCTCTCTCTCTCTCTCCCCCCCATAGTCCTTTTTCCCTGGACTGTTCAATAGAGAAGAAATGACAGCTCTGTCAAGGTCCAGGGAATGCACGTACGTACGAGCTGGAACAAAAGACTGAGGAGAAAGGCAGACACTCTCCCTCTGCTGCCCTGTCACCCCCACAGATGGCTGACAAGAGTGATTACACAATTACACAAGGCTTTTTGGTCATTTTGCTCTCTCTCTCTCCGTCTCCGTCTCCCTCCGTCTGTCTCTCTCTCTCTCTCTCTTTATCTCTCTCTCTTTCTCTCTCTCATAATGTTCTCCAGTAATCATAGCAGAAGCTCAGTGAGACTCAGACAAGTAGCGGCCGTGTCTGCACATTACTATGCAATGTGGTCACTGTGAACGGTCAGTTTATGGCTGTAGATTGATTAAACATTCGTTTAAAGAAATGGAGCGTTTTCCCCCAGTAACCGATGTTTTCATACACAGTAGGTGAGGCTTCAGTACAGAAAGGCGACAGAGAGAGAGATTACTTTCAGCATCTTCCGTAAACTATAATAATAATTCTGTACGTGTGCGTGCGTGCGTGCCTGCGTGTGTGCCTGCGTGCGTGCCGTGGGTAATATATATATATATATATTGGATTTTTGTTACTCTGCCTACTCTTGCTTAAACTAAACGAATTAAAGCGTAACAGCATGATGGCAGAAACAAATCCCCTCCTATGCCTTCTGGGACACCAGTTCCTTCACAGTTCCTTTGTTTCAGTATTAAATGTGCTCCTCGGCCCTGCCCCTGAAGGGTCTTTAAATGTCACGTCCTGTCTAACCTTTTCTCATGTCTCTTATTACTTCCCAGCTGCTAAAAGTTGTGCTTTGCGTCACGGTGTGCTTCGACGGTCACCTCTCACACCGATGGATGGATTCTCCATCACAGGACATTTACATGGTGAATCTGAGCCATTTGACCCGTTAGGAGGCCGGTTGATGAATCAGTACTTCTCACTAGGGATGGGCCGTGTGACATTTCTGGCCGATATCGATATCTCATTGACCTGAGATGAGATTCTAAAAAATTCTTCTACAGTACATCCTGACAGTTTTCTGAAAAAGCTATGTTTCTATGTCAGTCGTTCTTCGATTTTTCAAAAATAGCAGACCTACAAGCTCTATGAGCTTGTAGATCTGCTATTTTTCAATAGTTAAAGCATAACATAATGCTAACACCAAAAGGTGTTCCCGCCCAAAATGGGTTAAAATAATGAATAACTAGAAAAAGTGCCCTTCTGGGCACAGGTCTCCACCAGTGTGTGTGATGTTTGGCAAAATGTTTAGGAGTAATATATAAACGTGTGTGTGTGTGTGTGTGTGTGTGTGTGTGTGTGTGTGTGTGTGTGTGTGTGTGTGTGTGTGTGTGTGTGTGTGACGCGGCTTGGCCTGTTGTTGTAGCGCCACCATGAGGCTGATTTGAAAACTGTCAAGTGGCATTTCTTCCTCAGCCTAGTGGGAATATGCATGCACAGTTTCACCGCAATCGGACACTGCGTTGAGTAGTTGTGGCGATTTGTACAAAACGGGCTACTCCTGAAAAGTTTAGAAGCCAATCGTAGCCAATGAGGGTGGATTATGAGAAATCAAACAAACCCGTCTTGATCACATGACTATGGAGAGCATGTGTACTGATTTGCGTGAAATTTGGATAAAATCTGAAGGAGTAATATTAGAAAATGTGTTTTACATATGTCGGCCTCCTGGTGGCGCTATAAAGAGCAGATGTGAAAAATTCCAGGCAAAGGTTTTTCCTTGGCCTCTAGGGAGTTGGCATACAAAGTTATCCACAGATCCATGCAGTTAGAGGTAAAAACCCTTTTCGGCCAGTTATAGCGCCACCATGAGGCTGAGTTGAAAATGTTCACGTGGCATTTCTTCCTCGGCCTAGTGGGAATGTGCGTGCACAATTGCACGGAAATCACACAATGTGTTCATGATTTGCAGCATTTTGTTTGAAACTGAGCACTCCTGCGAACTTTGGAAGCCAATCTTAGCCAATCAGGATGGAGTCTGAGAAATCTGAAAGACCTGTTTCGTTGAATGGCTCTAGAGAGACTGTGTACCAATTTGTGTGATGTTTGGACAAAATCTGTAGGTGTACTGTCCAAAAACTTGTTTTGCACAAAGCGGCCTCCTGGTGGCGCTATAACAGGCCGTTCTGGAAATTCTGGGGCAGAGGTTCATCGTTGGCATCCAGGGAGTGTGTGTGCAACATTTGGCATTGACCGGGTTAACGGTGCCAGAGATTAGCTGTTCACAGACGGACACACGGACGGACGGACACACGGACACACGGACGGACGGACGGAGTGCAAAACATACTCTCTCCCCATGCCTTCGGCCTGGTGGAGACAATACTTTGGTCTATACCGGTATTCTGAAAAAGGCATATAAACACTGAAATTTAAAAAGCAATGCCTTTCTATTCCAAAACTATAGGGTTATAGAAATGTTGGCCCATATCCCAACAGAAACAGCTTGAATTTGTATACAGTAGTATTTTTTTTTTAATGTTCCAACTTCCAACTTCCAACTCTTTTGAAACCTTCCCCCGAAAACACAGATGGAATCTGTGTGTGCGTGTGTGCGTGTGTGCGTGTGTGTGTGCGTGCGTGCGTGTGTGCGTGTTGCTATTCCGAAGTCCAAACTATGCAAAAACCCCAAAACATGCTCCCATCACTGTGGTTGATGCAGATGGATAGCACTCGTTTTGGTTCACAGGATGTTGAGTGAAACAAATTACATTCTCATGCGTGTGTTTACGTGTGTGTGTGTGTGTGTGTGTGTGTGTGTGTGTGTGTGTGTGTGTGTGTGTGTGTGTGTGTGTGTGTGTGTGTGTGTGTGTGTGTGTGTGTGTGTGTGTGTGTGTGTGTGTGTGTGTGTGTGTGTGTGTGTGTGTGTGTGTGTGTGTGTGTGTGTGTGCGCACGCTCATGCAAACACAAAGCCAATATCCGCTACCTTTTGTACCTGGCATCTTTTCATCTTTCATTTCGAAATAAGAAATCATATGAGAATTCATCCGTCCTTCACAACATTCAAAGCCTATCACTCATATCTCTGCTGTCGGGGAGAAACCACACAACTCCAAAATGATCATTTTTCAGGAAATGAAAAGTATACATTTTTCAGGAAATGAAGAAAACCTAATATTTTTGAAACAATGCATTACTGCCTCATCAAAGCTGGTGTTGTGACTTTATATATTGTCAATTACTTGCATGAGAGGAGGAGAGATGGTGGAGTTAGCTGCTTTATCAGACAGTTTGAGGTAGCCTCGGATGTGGCCAGACACGAATATGCCGGTGCAAAAAAAAAAAAGAAAAGAAAAAGCCCTTGGCGGAGTGTGATATTAGTATGGCTTTGAGTTAAGACGTTTTGTCTGAGGCGCTTTTTAATACTTTTCATTGGTACCAACACACAGGTGTTCAGTAGTTGAAGAAATAACCAAAAACCTCAAAAAATTAGTTGTTTCCTCCAAACAGCGACGGAACAAAACGGACCCTGACAAAGAGGATATTATTATGTTTGTCAGTCAGGGTCTGTTATGTTTCACTCTCTCACTCCTCTCTCTTATTGCTTGGCTCGCCTGTCAGTTCACCAAACCCTTCCACTCCTGTACATGCCTCATCTCATACCCAGTTCTCTCTCTCTCTCTCTCTCTCTCTCTCTCTCTCTCTCTCTCTCTCTCTCATGGTCTTTCCATCTTTCTTTTTCTCTCTCTTTCCTGTGTTCATCTCTCTCTCTAGCTCTGTCAGTCAGTCAGTCAGTCAGTCAGTCAGTCAGTCAGTCAGTCAGTCAGTCAGTCAGTCAGTCAGTCTGTCTGTCTGTCTGTCTGTCTGTCTGTCTGTCTGTCTGTCTGTCTGTCTGTCTGTCTGTCTGTCTGCCTGCAGTCAAATGTTCTAACCTTTATACATTTTCAAACAATTATTGACATGTATTTTTCCCCAACACACAAATGGCAGCACAATGAAACAAGAATCTTCAAGGACAGAGCTCAACTCTTGAGCAACGGTATAGGTGCCTTTGATAAATCACAATATATAACCATAATAACCCATTTCCAACTCAATAGCACACGCAATAACGCAACAATAAACAATGCACGTACTGTAACAGTGTGCAGTGCACCCTGGGAAGTCTTTCTTTGCCCAATGGCACACACTGTCCGGGATGCTTCAATATTATGTGCAAAAAAAAGAAAGAAAAGCAGAAAATGTGTGTGTGCGTGCATATGCGTGCACGTCTGCACAACGCGGCCAATATCCACTGCCTCCTTTGATCTGCCATCTACTATCGTCCCCCTCAATGAGAAACCCTCAGAGAATTCATCAGTCCTTCCCAGTGGGAAGTGGGGGGCTGTGGCTCAGGAGGTAGAGCAGGTCGTCCAATGATCCGTGGGTCGGAGGTTCGAATCCCGGCTCCTCCTGTCCACATGTCGAAGTGTCCTTGGGCAAGACACTGAACCCTACTGTACATTGCCTCCAATGAGTCGGTCAGTGTGAGCTCGCCACCATTGGTGTGTGAATGTGGGAAGTGAGGACGCTGGCGTCGACTGTTCGCCGCTTCACCTCCCAATGTATGAATGAATGAACCACTGTAAAGCGCTTTGAGCACTTGGAAAAGCGCTATAAAAATGCAATTCATTAAATGCAATTCATTATCTGCCGTCTACTATCGTCCCCCTCAATGAGAAACCCTCAGATAATCCATCCGTCCTTCCCAGTGTTCAACTCCTATCATTTCTATCATCTATGACTCAGTGTTGTTTTTGGCAGCACATTTTTATTTTAGTTTTAGTCATAGTCTCTTGAATAGTTTTAGTTTAATTTAGTTTTAGTCACATTTTAGTCACCTGGAATGTCTTATTGTTAGTCTAGTTTTAGTCGACTAAATGTCATACGATGTTAGTCGACTAAATCTATAGTTGATTTAGTCGACTAAAATGTATTTTGGTGGGCCTTGATTTTACACTTGCTGAAAATAGCAGATCTACAAGCTCACAACGTGTCGCGCTGCGACGCGTTGTGAGCTTGTAGATCTGCTATTTTCAGCATGCGACCAAGTGTAAAATGACTCATACTGGATCTCTTCGTCCCCTTCCTAACATTTTAGTCTAGTTTGTAGCTGTTGACGAAATTGTCAATACATTAGTCTTAGTTTTAGTCATCATATATTATAGCTTAGTTTTCATGTAGTTTCCATTTAGTTTTTGTCAGTGAAAAAAGGTAGTCGACAAACATTTTTCATCTTAGTTTTAGTCGACGAAAACAATAACACTGCTATGTCTGCATCTATTCTATTGTATTTCCTCTCACATGACTTATATAGAGTCCCGCCCCCTCCAGAGACCCGGAAAATAAAGCCCCGTTCACTTTCCTCATAGACTTTTCAGAAAGTATTTATTTAAAGACGTTTACGCCGCGGACAAAGCCAACTGTTGGAGTTGGCTTCGTATGAGTCATACGAAGCCAACTCCAAGAGTTGGCTTTGTCCGAGTCGTGACAAATCATGACAATAAACACAATGTTTTGGGCCAAACAAAGAATTAGAAAGTAGAAAAAAAAACGGCACTTTTTTTGTTGTTTTTCTTCTTTGTAATTATTTGTTTGGTCCAAAATATTGTGTTTGTTTGTCATGATTTGTCACGACTCGAGTTGGCTTCGTATGAGTCATACGAAGCCAACTCGAGTCGTGACAAATCATGACAACAAGTATTTATTTAAAGACCTTTTAAGCGTCATTCGGTATGACGCTTAAAAGGTCTTTTAATAAATACTTTTTGAAATGTCTATGGGAAAAATGCATTGGGATTCATTTCCTGGGCCTGGCGTCGTCATGAAAGTGGACGGGACTGCGACGCTCTATTGCTCTGTTCCACTCCCATACATCCACCAGAACATCTGTACAACAACACTCACGCCTAGTTCTCTCGCTCATGGTCTTTCCTTATATATCTCCTTACAAATATGACGTAACTTTGTACGATGACAAGAGCGCCCCTCACTTCACAGTTCACACGGGTGTGATTATTTATTATTATTTAAAAAATATTGAATGCGACCTGTTGTGAGCTGGTAGAACGGCATGTATTTATAGTTATCAGCCATGTTAGTTATTATTTTATTGTTTTTGTCTTTTCTTTGATGGTAATGTTTTGTCTCTTTTTATTGTAAGTCTCTTGTTTTGTTTGTTTGAATGTTTCTGCTATTTTTTCCAATCTGTAAACTTACTGGTTAAACATTCTTGAAATGCTTGTATAAAGCAAAGCAAAGCAAAGTTCTTTGTTTACCCAGGGAAGTGGACTAAGCTCGAGATGCTTGTTTACAGCCACACCCTGCTCATAGAACATTTCATGGTAGGGGTTCAATGCCTTGCTCAAGGGCACTTCAGCGGTGGTAATTTGAACGTGCCGGTCCGGGGATTCGAACTGGCGACCTTCCGGTATCAAGACCGCTCCGCAAACCGTTCGGCCACCGCTGCCCCTGTATACCAAAAATCGTAATAAACAGAAAAGAACGGCATGTATTTGTGCGACACTCTCCTTGTACGATGACGAAGTATGAACATAAAAAGTCGAAATATAGAGATACAAGTTTTCTGCATGACAGAAGTCACAGTTAATGCACTAAGGGGCGAAACGTTGGGGCGAAACCTCTTAATTAACCGCATTACTGGGCAGCCGGCAGGCCAAAGTGACCCGGAGATCATGGTCTCTCCTATCACTTCACAGTCACTGCGCTGCTAATAGGCTCTGCGTACGCTGGGGGAACCATTTCAGGGCTAAAAGGGATCACCAAACGCTGTGGAACGGGGCCACACTTTAACGCATTTAGACCGAGGCCGATTCTAAAAAAAAAAAGGCTTCTAAATCCAAACAGTTTTCTGAAAAACCTATGTTTCTATCAGTGGTTTTCAAACTATTTCCTGTCAAGGACCCCAAAAATTGTATGTAATTTGCCGCCCACCCCCATCTGAATGTCAGGGACACTCAAAAGGGGTTCCCGTCGTAAATGCGTTAAGGTTTATAAGGTTTATTGAAGTAGTTATGCAACTTTGCCAGTGTTTTATTAGATCTGTTATGAACCCTCTTGTTGCCAGGGTTTTATTAGATCTGTTATGAACCCTCTTGTTGCCAGGGTTTTATTAGATCTGTTATGAACCCTCTTGTTGCCAGGGTTTTATTAGATCTGTTAGGAACCCTCTTGTTGCCAGTGTTTTATTAGATCTGTTATGAACCCTCTTGTTGCCAGTGTTTTATTAGATCTGTTATGAACCCTCTTGTTGCCAGTGTTTTATTAGATCTGTTATGAACCCTCTTGTTGCCAGTGTTTTATTAGATCTGTTAGGAACCCTCTTGTTGCCAGGGTTGTATTAGATCTGTTATGAACCCTCGTGTTGCCAGGGTTTTATTAGATCTGTTATGAACCCTCTTGTTGCCAGGGTTTTATTAGATCTGTTATGAACCCTCTTGTTGCCAGGGTTTTATTAGATCTGTTATGAACCCTCTTGTTGCCAGGGTTTTATTAGATCTGTTATGAACCCTCTTGTTGCCAGTGTTTTATTAGATCTGTTATGAACCCTCTTGTTGCCAGTGTTTTATTAGATCTGTTATGAACCCTCTTGTTGCCAGTGTTTTATTAGATCTGTTATGAACCCTCTTGTTGCCAGTGTTTTATTAGATCTGTTATGAACCCTCTTGTTGCCAGTGTTTTATTAGATCTGTTATGAACCCTCTTGTTGCCAGTGTTTTATTAGATCTGTTATGAACCCTCTTGTTGCCAGGGTTTTATTAGATCTGTTATGAACCATCTTGTTGCCAGTGTTTTATTAGATCTGTTATGAACCCTCTTGTTGCCAGTGTTTTATTAGATCTGTTATGAACCCTCTTGTTGCCAGGGTTTTATTAGATCTGTTATGAACCCTCTTCTTGCCATTGTTTTATTAGATCTGTTAGGAACCCTCTTGTTGCCAGTGTTTTATTAGATCTGTTAGGAACCCTCTTGTTGCCAGTGTTTTATTAGATCTGTTATGAACCCTCTTGTTGCCAGGGTTTTATTAGATCTGTTATGAACCCTCTTGTTGCCAGGGTTTTATTAGATCTGTTATGAACCCTCTTGTTGCCAGGGTTTTATTAGATCTGTTATGAACCCTCTTGTTGCCAGGGTTTTATTAGATCTGTTATGAACCCTCTTGTTGCCAGGGTTTTATTAGATCTGTTAGGAACCCTCTTGTTGCCAGGGTTTTATTAGATCTGTTATGAACCCTCTTGTTGCCAGGGTTTTATTAGATCTGTTAGGAACCCTCTTGTTGCCAGGGTTTTATTAGATCTGTTAGGAACCCTCTTGTTGCCAGGGTTTTATTAGATCTGTTATGAACCCTCTTGTTGCCAGTGTTTTATTAGATCTGTTATGAACCCTCTTGTTGCCAGGGTTTTATTAGATCTGTTATGAACCCTCTTGTTGCCAGGGTTTTGTTAGATCTGTTAGGAACCCTCTTGTTGCCAGGGTTTTATTAGATCTGTTATGAACCCTCTTGTTGCCAGGGTTTTATTAGATCTGTTATGAACCCTCTTGTTGCCAGGGTTTTATTAGATCTGTTATGAACCCTCTTGTTGCCAGGGTTTTATTAGATCTGTTATGAACCCTCTTGTTGCCAGGGTTTTATTAGATCTGTTATGAACCCTCTTGTTGCCAGGGTTTTATTAGATCTGTTATGAACCCTCTTGTTGCCAGTGTTTTATTAGATCTGTTATGAACCCTCTTGTTGCCAGTGTTTTATTAGATCTGTTATGAACCCTCTTGTTGCCAGTGTTTTATTAGATCTGTTATGAACCCTCTTGTTGCCAGTGTTTTATTAGATCTGTTATGAACCCTCTTGTTGCCAGTGTTTTATTAGATCTGTTATGAACCCTCTTGTTGCCAGGGTTTTATTAGATCTGTTATGAACCCTCTTGTTGCCAGGGTTTTGTGCCAGGGACCTCCACAAGAGAAGCTTTCTGTTATTAGATTACTTTAGATTATTTAACCCATTTTGACCTGAGATCAGATTGTAAAAATGTCTTCTACATCCTGACAGTTTTCTGAAAAAGCTATGTTTCTATGTCAGTCGTTCTTCGATTTTTCAAAAATAGCAGACCTATGAGCTTGTAGATCTGCTATTTTTCAATAGCACCAAAAGGGGTTCCCGCCTAAAACGGGTTAACTGATAGAACACTAAACACGAGGTGATTTTCACCCGGACGATTATGTTTCTGTAATTATCATAATGTTGCTGATGTCTGAGGTGGGTGGGTCTTTCAGTACCTTCATGATGCTCCTCAGGGACATCATAGAAGGTAGGTTTGTTTCCCTGCTGCCCACATCCCTGGTTTTTTCTACAGGCAGAGGTTTGGGTGAATTTCACCCGTGTTTAGTGATAGTGTGATAGAAAAAAGATATCTTCTTCTTTTTCTTCTTTACTGGACCATTCTTACATGTCCCAGTTATGGGTGGACCAAAGGAGAAGTTCCCAGCTCCATTTCTTCTTTTTTTTATATAATATATTTGTAAGATAATATGCACATTTCATCACATCATCATATATCATCATATCCATTTTGATATGCTGGAATATAATCATATAGAGAGGAGAGGGAATGGCGTGTCCCTTCTTAATATCTTTCTCTTTATAGCGTGTCTTTTGTTAATATCTTTCTCTTTATAGCGTGTCTTTTGTTAATGGGCATTCGGAGACCTGAGACCTGAGTGTCCTGACTGTAAACGTCCTTGTTTCACAACAGGCAGTGTCAATGTACATTTTTGTTCCCTAGCAACAGAGAGGGACAAAGAAAGGGGGAAAAAAAATGTTCACACAAGATTTTTTTCTTTCTTTTTTGCTGTACTTCAATATATTTTGATGAGAAATACTTTTTATGGTGAGACAAAAAATATGTTTAGTGTTCTATAGGTACCTCTCAGTCAGTAAAGTGCTCGACATTGAATCTCAAGGTTCTGGGTTTGATCTCAGCCACAGTCAACTCTGTGTATAGTAGCCCGGCTAAAGTCAGGACTGGGAGGACGGTAGATGTGGAGCTCCACCTCAGCAATCCATCTCCCAGAGGTCTAGTAGTGCCTTGTAAAGGGGCCAGACGCCCTCCAACCTACTTACTTATCACAGTACAAGTAAGACGCGTGAACGCGGGAAGCGAACGCATCTGTTGTGGCAGTCTGACACACACAGAGCTTTTTTTCCTCTTTTTTGTTAATTTTGAATTAGTTTAAAAGAAAATTATGTGTTTTTATTTTTTATTTATTTATTTTGTATTATTATTATTATTTTGTGCGCGTGCGCACGTGCGTGCGTGTGTGCGTGGATGTGTGTGTGTTTTTGTGTGTGATACAGCTGCGCCCTCTGGTGGCGGGCGGGTGGTGTTACAGCGTGACACACACAGACAGACACACAGACAGACATGTTCTGCTGGGTCTCATAGTAAAGGCTCACTGGCGTTCGCAACAACTGTCTCTGTACTGCACTAAGTGGGGAGATGGAATCTTGGAGTGGGTGAATCTTATATATATTATTCTCTCATTACAGCTAACTTCTAGCTGGTGGAATAATAGTGAAATTAAACTGTTCCACATTTAGCTGGAACCCCCTCAGGGACCTCAGGGGTTAGCTGACCCCACACTGAGAACCACTGATGGTTCTCAAGCCTGCACTCAACCTGTATGATGGGCCTTCTACCTTGAAAATATAGCCAGTCTGCACGCTCACAAGGCGTTGCAGTGCGACCGACGCATTGTGAGCTTGTAGATCTGCTATTCTCAGGCAGAACTCAGGCTGTATAAAGTATGCTCATAATAATACTTTTGACAAATAAAGTAACGTAACAGCCCTCAGCACGTCATCCATCATGTCAATTAATGACTGCCATGCATCGTCGGAACGTGTCATTTAGTGTCTCGTGGGAAGTTATGTTCTTGGCCCTATGAGTGGACTTTGTCCAACACACACAAAGTTCATCATGTCCTTCAATGATTGGATGCATGCCACTTACTCCAGCCTAGCACGCTGTAAGTCCATCTGGATGAGCCTGCAATTAATGCCTAGATTGTCATTGCAAATGAATGATGTCCTGATCCTGACCTCCTGATATCATCATCATACCAGTGTGGTTAACCCATTTTGACCTGAGATCAGATTCTAAAAATGTCTTCTACAATTCGTTTTTTCAAAAATAGCAGACCTACAAGCTCATAGCGCGCCACTCTATGAGCTTGTAGATCTGCTATTTTTCAATAGCTAAAGCATAACATAATGTTAACACCTAAAGGGGTTCCTGCCCAAAATGGGTTAAAGGAGTTGTTCACCCACAGATTTGTTTTTGTCGCATTCCTGAGCCAATAATGTGATGACCGGGTCATTGGACAGTAAGTAGGTGACTCTGGTGAGTTCTGTGATCTGTGGTGCATGCATGCGTGTGTGCGTGCACACGTGTGCAGCATTTTGTTACATTTATTGATTGTGTACAATTATCACTGTACTGTGAGTTTCATGTTCATCTCGTAAAGATGTAACATCATTCATGTGTTCGTCCTTCACTCTTATGACACTAGTCCTTTCAAAACCCAATCTTCTGAAATGCATGGCTAGAGATTTGAAATGGCATCTTCTTTACGGTATGGTTCTGTAGGATGTGAACTATGAAATCAGTATCAAGGTCAAGGTGTCTTTAATGTAATATATTGTGTAAGTAAGTACACGGAACAATCTTTTTGTGTCGAGTATCACTACGCCATCAGAAGCACAACAAATAGTTCCATGTGACGCTACGTATAATATAGCGCAACTTTCGTTCAACTTTGACTAGCGTCATTTGTATTGTTGACCTATTTCTACCATGTTATGGTAGAAAATAGTCAACAATACAAATGACGCTAGATTGTGGATTAACTTATTTTAAAGAGTGGCCCCCAGACACCCACCAAATGACCCGGAACTACTTAATATTCACCAAAACAAGAGCAGAACTCCCACCACCGTACGGGACTCAGGCAATCAATGAATATACCTTTGCAACCACTATATTAAAAAGAAAATCTGAACTAACCCTTTAAGCCCGACATGACAAAATGTGAACAATTTTCATAAACATGACCAACAAATAAAAGGACACCAGTGTGTGTCAAGCTTGTGAAATGTAATTATTATTATTATTATTTATTTTTTAATTATTATTATTATTATTATTATTATTATTATTACCCTTATTACTATTAACCCATTCTGGGCGGGAACCCCTTTTGGTGTTTTAACTAAGCATTATGTTATACTTTAGCTATTGAAAAATAGCAGATCTACAAGTTCATAGCGCGCCACCGAGTGGCGCGCTACGAGCTTGTAGGTCTGCTATTTTTGAAAAATCGTGAAAATGCGGCACAAATCTTTGAATATATATTCTTTCAGAGCAAACTTTTTTTTTCTTCGACATCAGGCCAAAATGGGTTAAATAAATCAATATTGCGGTGCCCTATTTTCCAGGGAGGCAGTGTGGTGTCAGCTGCTGTGTGCTGAACAGTATGAAACTCCACGGGGAGTCATGCTGTTAGCACCTAATAAAAAGCCTGTCCCACAACAACACACTGTATAGTATACAGTGACAACCGTGACCTTCACTTTACAGTATTTAAGCCTAATTTATACCGTGCGAGACACACGGCATGGGCTCACATGAGCCTCACAGCTCTGGGCCCAGCTTGTGCCCGATTTTTACACGTACATGCGCTGTGGGGGGTGTCGCGCACCCAAAATAGCAGATCTACAAGCTCACAACGCCTCGCATGGCGACACGTTGTGATCTTGTAGATCGGCTATATTTCTGGTGAGCCCGCTATAAGCATAACTCAGGCTTTACGGGTGCATTTGAGCGGAGTTGCGTCTATGTGTCATGTTTAATCCATTGAGACCTGGAACGCATCCATGTCACGTTAGCGTTTAACCACATTAACCATTAACCCATTTTGGGGCGGGAACCCCTTTTGGTGTTTTAAACATTGTTATAATTTAGCTATTGAAAAATAGCAGATCTACAAGCTCATAGCGCGCCACCGAGTGGCGCGCTATGAACTTGTAGGTCTGCTATTTTTGAAAAATCGTTAAAATGTGCCTCAAATCTTTCCGAAAATGGTCATGATTTAGAAAACTTTTTTTTTTAAATTTCGACGTCAGGCCTGAATGGGTTAAACACAAACGTGTGAGCAGCTGTCCCAGATGCCTTGGCACCGTTTCACCTTGGCACAGTGGAAGGTCTGCATACAAACAGCACTACACAAACACATCAAACAAACACTCTGACCTCTCAACCTCAGAGATAAGCCAGTATAACTGCACGTACGTCGAAATACGTGCTTTCAAATGCTATGGAGCTTTGAAACATCCTGAGATGTTTATATGATGATGACTAAATGATGAATGATGATTATGATGACTATGCAGTTAACCACTTTCAACTTATGCCCCTATTTTTGGGGCGAAACTTTGCAATGTTCGAAATGTTCCAAAATCTTTTGGAACATTTTGTCGACCCATTTGTGGGTCGTGGACACATTTTTATGGGTGCCTTTATTTTCGTTTCATACATTTTGTTTTTAATTATTTCAAAAAATCATTCCCCAAAAAAGCTATATGTTTGATGAATTATAAACAAATTCAATGATTTTCAATGAGTCATTTTGTGAAGAAATCAAAGAAAAAATCTACGAAATTCCAATAAGAAAACAAAATGTTGTAGTGAAAATAGACGATCTAAATCTAGATCTGCTATTTTCACTAGTTTGGGTCCCGGCGAGACATCACATTTCTCTTTTGGGTCACAGGCTCAAAAGTTTGGGAACCATTGGTGTAGAATAGATTGTATGTCCTGGACAGCTCCTGTTGTCCTTGGGGCCCGTCGGGTGAGCAGGTGTATTGTATAGAATCCCCCGCATCGTCCCACTAAGCCCAGCCAGCATTCTACAGCGGTGCTCCACATGTCTCTCTGGGGCCTGTCAGCCAGCTCACTAATGTGACTTAATACGTTAATTAGCCACCATGACTGACTGCACTGTATGCGTTTCCGAGCCGCTGGTCGGCAGTGACTTTGGGCTTATTTTGGAATGCCCTTGACCGTATAGGACCCTTTATGTTTACAGTAAAGCTCTGGTATATTACAACCTTCTCTTTTTAGTGTTGTTGAATTGGCTGAAGCCTAATTTATTGGCTAAAGCCTAATTTACAGCAGCATGGGGGACACGGGACGTTAACTATTAAGTTAACTATTAAGTTAACGTCCCGTGTCCCCCATGCTGCTGTAAATTACCCTCAATACTTTGTAAACTTGGTCTGCTCTGCCAAAAATAGCCGATCTACAAGCTCACATGCCTTGTAAGCTGCGTAGATCTGCTATTTTTGGCAAATGCCCCCCCCCCCCCCCCCCCCAGAATAGTGATGCTAAGGTTCAAGTGCTGTGTGCTGCACCACTTTAGCTCTATACAGTAAGACGGATAGAGGAAAGAGTCAATCTACGAGCCATAATAACATACCTCAAAATAGGGCTGCCAAGTTGAAATGCCAGGTTAAACATAAACTTGTCAACAAAGTTTAAAGCGAGCATGTTTAGCGTGTCAGGTGCACGTGCGTGTTTGGCGTGCCTGTGCGTGCGTGTTCACATACGGTACGTAGAGGTTTTGTTTTGAGCACAAGGTCGGCCTTTTGAAATCAAATCAATACCTACAGCGATATAGGACGCACGCTCATACTTTTCATCTTGTTTGCAGCACCGCCAACCATCCAGCGTGGGCTGCAAGCAATGTTACTTTCTCTTTGCTTTCAAATAAATAACAACATAAACCTCGCTAGCGAGCGAGCGAGCACCATTCACTTTCCAAGGCAGCCGACACAATTGTTGTTTTCATCGCTTCCCTTAAGTGGTGTTCTTTCTTTTGTACGTGCGCGGCGGGGGCACATCTTAGAGCATCTCGCAGATGCACTGGGTCGTTCAAGCTGTGCAGATTCAGGGTTGAACATTCAATGCGAATGAAAGAGAGCGAGGAAAGCAACACTAAAGCATCAGGATGGGGGGGAGAGGGGAGAGGTCTTGCACATTGCGGCTGTCATGAAAAGAGTTCTCGGAAACGTGCATGGCTGTCCTTCAACCCTGAGGAATGGAACTAATCATGCAGTGAGTGGAGAACACGATTGGCTTCAGTGGAAGGAGAAGGTCCCTCCCTGCCTCCTTTCTTGTGCTTATCCGAGGCTCAGAGGGACGTCATATGTATATGTTTTCTAAAACAAAATCCTCAAAGTAACTAATAACAAACGTTTTCAAATCATTGTAGAGGAGTAAATGTACAACATTTGCCTCTGGGATGTATAGTGGAGTAGAAGTAAAAAAATCACACCCGTGTGAACTGAGTGGTGCAATTCCCCCCCCCCCCTCTCTCTCTCTCATTAGCAGGCAACAGTGCAGCACTATCTCTCTCTCTCCGTTTCTGGCACAACAGCGCCACTTTTGGTACTCATTGGTACTGGTGCTCATTAACGTCACACACAAACATAGTCACACACATAGTCACACACAAACATAGTTGAACACGGACATTGCTGTTCCTTGGAGTGGTTGCACCACTCAAATATTGAAAACTGGAAAAAAATACCTCCAAAATGTACTTTAGTACAGTACTAGTACTTCACACTACTGCTTTTAGTCCAGCTTTGCCTCGCTATATACATACTCATTCTTAGTACAGCACTAAATACACACGTTTAGTTTAGTTTATTTTTTTTAATTTTTTTTCATACAAAAACATTCATAAATCATCACATTTCATCACTTCTCTGGAAAAAAAGGTATAGACTGAAGCCTAAGCTTATTACGTCTACCCTTTTGTTATTTAACTTAAACAAATACAAATAAAACTAGAAAAAGTGCCCTTCTGGGCACAGTTCTCCACCAGGAGGATAGGTGTGTGTGTGTGTGTGTGTGTGTGTGTGTGTGTGTGTGTGTGTGTGTGTGTGTGTGTGTGTGTGTGTGTGTGTGTGTGTGTGTGTGTGTGTGTGTGTGTGTGTGTGTGTGTGTGTGTGTGTGTGTGTGTGTGTGTGTGTGTGTGTCGAGGCAGCGGTGGCTGAAAGGTTTGCGGAGCGGTCTTGTTATCGGAAGGTCGCCAGTTCGAATCCCCGGACCGGCACGTTAAAATTACCACCGCTGAAGTGCCCTTGAGCAAGGCATTGAACCCCTACCATGAAATATATTCTATGAGCAGGGTCTGGCTCTAAACAAGCATCTCGAGCTTAGTCCATTCACCCTGGGTAAACAAAGAACTTTGCTTTGCTTTGTGTGTGATGTTTGGCAAATTGTTTAGGATCAATATAAACGGGTACAAAGCGGCTACTCATCTTGATCACGTGACTATGGAGAGCATGTGTACCGATTTGCGAGTAATATTAGAAAATGTGTTTTACATATGTCGGCCTCCTGGTGGCGCTATAAAAAGCAGATGTGAAAAATTCCCGGCAAAGGTTTTTCCTTGGCCTCTAGGGAGTTGGCATACAAAGTTATCCACAGATCCGTGCAAAAAAAATTCGGCCCGTTATAGCGCCACCATGAGGCTGAGTTGAAAATGTTCATGTGGCATTTCTTCCTCGGTCTAGTGGGAATGTGCGTGCACAATTTCACGGAAATCACACGATGTGTTCATGATTTGCAGCATTTTGTTTGAAACTGAGCACTCCTGCGAACTTTGGAAGACAATCTTAGCTATCTTAGTCTGAGAAATCTGAAAGACCTGTTTCGTTGAATGGCTCTAGAGAGACTGTGTACCAATTTGCTTGATGTTTGGACAAAATCTGTAGATGTACTGTCCAAAAACTTGTTTTGCACAAAGCGGCCTCCTGGTGGCGCTATAACAGGCCGTTCTGTAAATTTTTCAGAAGTTCATCGTTGGCATCCAGGGAGTGTGTGTGCAAAATTTGGCATCGACCGGGTTAACGGTGCCGGAGATTAGCTGTTCACAGACGGACGGACGGACGGACGGACGGACGGACACACAGACACACGGACACACGGACACACGGACGGAGTGCAAAACATACTCTCTCCCCATGCCTTCGGCCTGGTGGAGACAATACAATAAATATATATAGGCTACACACCTTTTTCAAGTAGTATTCAGTTCATGCGTCTTATTTCTACTCAACAATGTAATGTTTAAATAAAATAAATAAAAGTGTTTGTATGCTTTTTATATGAACAATAATGAAATATAGCAACAGTAATAATCATTTTAATAAAAAGAACATTTCATAGATGTTTTTTTTTCCTTTTTACTCTGTATAGCTATGTGTATTACTTTGTTTTTGAAAACTTTCTTAAGTTCACCCATTATGTACATTCTTTTAATTCATTATCACATTTGTTCCACAACTTGACACCCTTAATCGTTACACATCTACTTCTCACATTGATCCTTTCCTTTTTTTTGTTTAAACATAAAACTTCCTCTAAGTAGATAATGTCTCTCTCTCATTGGGAAGAGCCCTTGGATGCAGTCTGGAAGTGTTTTACATTTAGCTCTAAACAGTATCTCTAATGTTTTTAAGTCAACTAAATCCCTACATTTCAAGGCACGAGCGTTTACAAATAGTAGATTGGTAGGGTGAATATAGTCAACTCCAATCCGTATGGCGTTTTTTTTTTTTTTTGCAGTAGTGTGATACAGTTTGTGCTAGTTGTATAGGTGTTGGCCCAGACTTCAGAAATAACTGGGGTGTTGGTGGGAGCAAACATCACATAACAACCAGGAACCATGAGCAGAAGGAAGGCAGGAAGACGCATGCAGTCTAGTGAGCTTAAATACCCCGCCCAATTGGTCAGCTGACTGCCACATCAGCGAATGACATGTGGGTCTTGCACACACTGAATACACCCACATAGTAATGCAGCATATTAACCCCTTGAGCATATGTATGCGCCCTTGAGCACAGCATGAAACCCCTCGGGTATATCTGACTGAACTAACTCTGCAAGCTATGTATCATTATCACACAAGATATATAATGACTTCTGATCCAGGATATGTTTAGTTTTGTGCAGTATTGCAATAGATGTACATGTATCGCCACACCACTTAAACCCTCTAGTAGTGTTAGTGAAACGGACCTGAGATACAACTGTACTTGGACCGCTTTTTTCCGTCTACACCACAACTCTTTGCCAAAAATAGCCGATCTACAAGCTCACAACGTGTTGCAACGTATTTGTACGCTTGTACATCGGCTATGTTTTGCAGAATGTTCCCACCAGGATTGGCTTGCAGGTGTCCAAGTGGCTGCACTGCAACATATAGTGTCACTTTATCTCTGTGAGTGTAATAATTACACTCGCAGTGTCTATCATGCCGTCATCACAAATTGTTGATGTCAGCACATTTGGGTGGGCATGGCCGTTTTAAGCCCAATGAGTGTTTTTTTGCAAAACTAATGCTTGGAATGGATTCAGCATCATGAAAACCCCCTAGTTTGACACGTCACATGCTAGATAAAGAATGATGACATTTTGAATATTTTGCCTTCTATAGGTTGTTAATGGTATGGTCACATATTATGCCAATTATGAAAATTGCTCAACATATGCAAGTTAGCATCCGGCAGTTTCTACATGCTGGGGACCCATACTAAACATTTCTAACATAAAACGTTGGTGTACTCAACATTTCCGGGTTCACTTTTTGGCTACTAGACTATTGACTAATAATGGATAATACAGGTTCTCTCTCTTTCTTTCTCTCTTTTTCTTTCTTTCTTTCTTTCTTTCTTTCTTTCTTTCTTTCTTTCTTTCTTTCTTCTTGCTAAATCGATCTCTCTGTCCAGTTAGAGCTCAGATCCTATTATGGGTTTCTTCTCACTGCACTGCAAGTGTTTTATAAAACATGAGCTGTCAACTTCTCCTCACTGGACAACCTTTCATTTTGTCAACAGGAATCTTGGGAAATCTGGACTGAGGGTGTCCTGTCTCGGATTAGGTGAGTACAGGTGTTGTGCTTTCCGTGCGTGCGTCTGTGTGTATGCATATATATTTATTTTTCAAACAATTAGGGTTATATAGACAAATATCTCCTAGCATATATTCGGTTTAGGTCGACTAATTATCATAAGATTTTAGTCTACAGTTGATTTAGTCAAACAAAATGTGTTTTGGCGGGCCTTGATGCCGTCGTCGACTGTTTTTATCACATGCTGAAAATAGCCGATCTACAAGCCCACAACGTGTCGCAGGGCGACGCATTGTGAGCCTGTAGATCTGCTATTTTCAGCATGCAACCAAGTGTAAAATGACTTACATACTGGATCTCTTGTCCACTAGTCCATTCCTAACATTTTAGTTTAGTTTTTATTTGTTGACGAAATCGTCAGTATATTTAGTCTTAGTTTTAGTCATCATAGTTTTCATGTAGTTTCCATTTAGTTTTCGTCAGTGGAAAAAGTCGTCTTAGTTTTAGTCGACAAAAACAACACTGGTGTTATGTGTATAGAAAGGACTCTCACAATGCACATTCTAATTGTCCTCCCATTGTTCTTCACACAGGAACATGGGTTACCTTCGGGGGCCAGATAACAGATGAGGTAAGTGAGAATAAATCAACAACAACGATGCCTTCACTTCATGTTACTCTGAAATGGCAGCTTAGTCTGAACCTGAAGTCACAGAAGGAGCATCACAGGTTCATACCAGGTTCATACAGTAAAGTCCTCCGTGTTCATTCAAGAGTGTGTATTAGAGCCCTGCGGGTGCTGAGCAGTACAGAGGACAGGTGAGCTCTGTCCATGGTGCTGAGCAGTACAGTGGACAGGTGAGCTCTGTCCATGGTGCTGAGCAGTACAGTGGACAGGTGATCTCCGTCCATGGCGCTGAGCAGTACAGTGGACAGGTGATCTCTGTCCATGGTGCTGAGCAGTACAGTGGACAGGTGAGCTCTGTCCATGGTGCTGAGCAGTACAGTGGACAGGTGATCTCTGTCCATGGCGCTGAGCAGTACAGTGGACAGGTGAGCTCTGTCCATGGTGCTGAGCAGTACAGTGGACAGGTGATCTCTGTCCATGGTGCTGAGCAGTACAGTGGACAGGTGATCTCTGTCCGTGGTGCTGAGCAGTACAGAGGACAGGTGATCTCTGTCCATGGTGCTGAGCAGTACAGTGGACAGGTGATCTCTGTCCATGGTGCTGATCAGTACAGTGGACAGGTGAGCTCTGTCCATGGTGCTGAGCAGTACAGAGGACAGGTGATCTCTGTCCATGGTGCTGAGCAGTACAGTGGACAGGTGAGCTCTGTCCATGGTGCTGAGCAGTACAGTGGACAGGTGATCTCTGTCCATGGTGCTGAGCAGTACAGTGGACAGGTGATCTCTGTCCATGGTGCTGAGCAGTACAGTGGACAGGTGATCTCTGTCCATGGTGCTGAGCAGTGCAGTGGACAGGTGATCTCTGTCCATGGCGCTGAGCATTACAGTGGACAGGTGATCTCTGTCCATGGTGCTGAGCAGTACAATGGACAGGTGATCTCTGTCCATGGTGCTGAGCAGTGCAGTGGACAGGTGATCTCTGTCCATGGTGCTGAGCAGTACAGTGGACAGGTGATCTCTGTCCATGGTGCTGAGCAGTGCAGTGGACAGGTGATCTCTGTCCATGGCGCTGAGCAGTACAGTGGACAGGTGATCTCTGTCCATGGTGCTGAGCAGTACAGTGGACAGGTGATCTCTGTCCATGGTGCTGAGCAGTGCAGTGGACAGGTGATCTCTGTCCATGGTGCTGAGCAGTACAGTGGACAGGTGAGCTCCCCACAGTGTGAACTATTGGACGGCTACATGTTTCTGAATGACATTTGAATTGTTATGGAACTTTCCAGAAAAACAAAACAATATGATATGAACAGTATTGAAACATATTCCTTCAGGGCCATGACATACTTGCAACCTTTAAGGAATGTAATATACTTTACCCATTTTCAACCTATCTTAATATAATTGCTTTTTTATTATTATTATTATTAATGTGAGAACAATGGCTTCAATTATAGCATGCTAACTTTCCAGGAATAGAAAGCCTTCGGTTTCTATTAGCTTGGATTGCCCATCGATGATGTCACTGGTCATTATATGCACCCATTGAAAATGGGTGAAGTCGTCCTTGAAGTATTCCATGTATGAAATTATTCAAGCAATGTCACTGTGATAATTATTAATTAATTCATAATAATTACAACGTGCGTTCTATCATTTGACCCGTTCTCCTCTCGCTGTCTCTTTATATTCCATCTCTCTATGTTGTTATAGGTGGCAGAAGAAGTGATGACATTAGCCTACGAGAATGGAATCAATCTCTTTGACACGGCCGAGGTCTATGCTGCTGGGAAGTGAGTATGATGTGCACACGCACAAACGCACACACACACACACACACACACACACTCGCGCATGTGCACGCTTCCACTCCCCCCTCCCCTTCTGAACATCAGAAGGGGAGTCCAAAGTCCCATGAGTCTTTGAGGTCACGGTGACTTTACTCTTTCCTCTAAAGCCTGCCATGTCTGTCAGGACACCGGCCTACAGTATAGAACACTTTGTAACATGCCCTGACATCTGTCACAGCAGTGTGGTTTGACCTCAAATATTGTATATTGTTGGTCATGTCACATCCACCAAATACAATGTAGTGGCACAAAGAAGAGTCTGCTTTGCTGTACATGTTTCTTGGCGAGGGAGACTTCCCTCGCCATCAAGAGGAAGCATGCCACTCAAGCGTGAGTTATGCACAGTGGTGGATACAGAACGTGTCTAATGAGTCTCACTGGGCCTGGAACTCAGGCACTGTCAGTGCCTGAGTTTTTAATCTATCATAATGACCGGTGGATGATTTAAATTATGAGAGTTTTTCTCACCGTCTATTTGGCTGTTCTCCATGAATGGCATGCAGAATACAAAGCAAAACAGGAGCATATTTTCTAGCACGGTGCACGTTTGCCACTTCTGGGGCTGTGGGATGTTTCTGAAGCAGTCAGGTGCAGCTGCTGTGTTTCTGAAGCAGCTCGGGTGCAGCTGCTGTGTTTCTGAAGCAGTCAGGTGCAGCTGCTGTGTTTCTGAAGCAGTCAGGTGCAGCTGCTGTGTTTCTGAAGCAGTCAGGTGCAGCTGCTGTGTTTCTGAAGCAGTTCAGGTGCAGCTGCTGTGTTTCTGAAGCAGTCAGGTGCAGCTGCTGTGTTTCTGAAGCAGTCAGGTGCAGCTGCTGTGTTTCTGAAGCAGTCAGGTGCAGCTGCTGTGTTTCTGAAGCAGTCAGGTGCGGCTGCTGTGTTTCTGAAGCAGTCAGGTGCAGCTGCTGTGTTTCTGAAGCAGCTCAGGTGCAGCTGCTGTGTTTCTGAAGCAGTCATGTGCAGCTGTCGTGTTTCTGAAGCAGTCAGGTGCAGCTGCTGTGTTTCTGAAGCAGTCAGGTGCAGCTGTCGTGTTTCTGAAGCAGTCAGGTGCAGCTGCTGTGTTTCTGAAGCAGTCAGGTGCAGCTGCTGTGTTTCTGAAGCAGTCAGGTGCAGCTGCTGTGTTTCTGAATCAGTCAGGTGCAGCTGCTGTGTTTCTGAAGCAGTCAGGTGCAGCTGCTGTGTTTCTGAAGCAGTCAGGTGCAGCTGCTGTGTTTCTGAAGCAGCTCAGGTGCAGCTGCTGTGTTTCTGAAGCTGCTGTGTTTCTGAAGCAGTCATGTGCAGCTGCTGTGTTTCTGAAGCAGTCAGGTGCAGCTGCTGTGTTTCTGAAGCAGTCAGGTGCAGCTGCTGTGTTTCTGAAGCAGTCAGGCGCAGCTGCTGTGTTTCTGAAGCAGTCAGGTGCAGCTGTCGTGTTTCTGAAGCAGTCAGGTGCAGCTGCCGTGTCACGCCAGAACGCAATGCTACCATGCCGGTGGAATCCAACGTTTTTATGGATCTCATACATAATGTATTGAGGGGGAAATCTCTCAATCTGCCCACCTGTAGTTCCGCACCTGGTTGTACTTAGTTGCATGAGAGTGTTGCACACTGACAATAGCTGTCAAGAAACTCACAACACGCTTTATTATATTTGTCTGTGCGTGACACCGAGCAAAAATCATGCGTGACATTTCCAGATGTTCCGACTACAGACTTTTGAAAGAAGTTGGTGTGACAATGAGCAACGTAAACTAGCGGGAGCAACGTTGAGTCTCAGATCTCGAGGGCGCTCAAAGGATGGTGATGATTTATTCATCCTCTTCGATCAGGGCAGCTGTGAAATTGACATAGTGGGGAAATGACAGAGCAGGCCATTAGATTTGAATTGGCTGCTGCCACTCCACATTAGATTAATCCCCAGTGAAATCCAGCTGGGAATATTTGTTGTGAATAATATAAGGTGGTGCTAATTGTGTACGTGTATGCGTGCATGCGTGCGTGCGTGTATGCGTGCGTGCGTGCGTGCGTGCGTGCGTGCGTGCGAGAGAGAGAGAGCACAAGAGAGTGTACTGTATTGTTTGTTGATATGGTGTTTGTACATGTATTATGTTCCTGTTTTACATTATTATAAATGATTATGCTAGTAGTAAAAAATGCTTGATTAACACCACATCAAATTTATTTTTATGAAACAGGACTAGATTGAACATCTAAGAGGCACTGATTAGCATGAAGATCAGCTGCTTGGATGAGGATAATTGACTCACTAAATACTGTATCATTTTACTACTACTCTTATTATCGTAGATGAAAGAAATTATCTGAATCAACATGTTTAATGTTGTACATGGTCAAGTAAAATCTTTGCACTGGCTTGTTCTCCTCTGCTATGGGGAGATCAATGCGTGTGCACCCTGTTTACCCAGCGGGCATGGACAGCTTGTCACGGGTAACCTTTATTTAACCTTTATTTAACCAGGTTGATCACTTAAGAGCAACAATTCCTATAGTATGACCTGGAGCGGTCATTCTCCAGCTCCATAAGGACCTGGGGCGGCCATTCTCTCTCCATTCTCTCTCCAGCTCCTTAACCCATTTTGACCTGAGATCAGATTCTATAAATGTCTTCTACATCCTGACAGTTTTCTGAAAAAGCTATGTTTCTATGTCAGTCGTTCTTCGATTAAAAAAAAATAGCAGACCTACAAGCTCGTAGCGCGCCACTCGCTACGAGCTTGTAGGTCTGCTATTTTTCAATAGCTAAAACATAACAAAATGGGTTAAGGTCAAGGTGTGAGAGCGATGAGGAGAATCGGTTGTTGTGACCACACAGAGAACATGCGAGGAACATGCACTGTGGATACGATAGTAACCCCATTATGTTATCCCTAAATTCATGCAGAGTGGACGTCAGTGAAAGCAAATTATGTAAAAATGTTCTGCTGGAAAACATGTGCCGATTTGTTTTCTGCATGCAACTCACGGAAAACAGCCAAATAGACTGATCAGTGAATAATGCCATGTGTTTATTAACCCTCGTGTGCTCATCGTGAGTTGAGAACTGCCTTAGCCATAATGTATACGAAGAAGCAAAATACTCACTGTAGTGACAGAGTAGTGTACATGCATCTGTACACAGTCAGTGTTAACTGATTTGTAACCTGTAACTTCTCAACATGATCTCTCTCTATATCTCTCTCTTTCTGTGTGTATCTTTCTCTCTCGCTTTGTCACATGCACATCACACGCACGCACACGCACGCACGCACGCACACACACACACACGGCCACACGCACAAGCACACGCACACAGAGGCAGAGCAGGAGCTGTCAGCGGCAGTCAGATGTGCTGTGTTGTGTAGTATACTGTAGGCGTGTGTGTGTGTGTGTGTGTGTGTGTGTGTGTGTGTGTGTGTGTGTGTGTGTGTGTGTGTGTGTGTGTGTGTGGTATACTGTAGGCGTGTGTGTGAGCCATTCATGAAGAACACATTGAGCCTTTAGGCAGACATGAAACATCTGTTTCAGCCCCCCGACCCCCCCCCCCCCCCTCTTTCCCCCTAAAGCACAGCCCTCTGTCTGACGTTTTCTGACATGATAGTAAACAAAGGTTAAAAGATTAGTCGCTGTCAGGGCAGAAATCTTGTTTCTCCATATCTCACCTCTTTATGTTGTGCACCCGCTCCATTACGCAGCTATGTGTGTCCCCGTATGCGTGTCTGTCCCTGTCTCCGAGCACGGAAAGCTGCAACACAGTAACTCTGTCATTTCTCGACCGTTTCGGACGCGGGAAGGCTTCCCGGAACTGGGCCGGCCCCCTGGGCACGTTCCTGAGGGTCTGGATGTTCCCGGGACCCTGGGATCCCCTCAGACATTTCTCGAAGATTTTTTCCAAAAATAATCAAAGTACAGTACAGAGCACTACAATACAGTTCAGAGCACAGTACAGTACAGTAACTATAACAATAAATGTATAGTTGCACCGCTCAGTTCACACAGGTGTGATTTTTGTCAGGTGAAGCCTGACTAGTGAAAGCTCAGGATATGTAGAAGATCTAGTCATACTGAGGACCTGGTCCTGATTGGCTGCCACACACGCTGCTGTCATGTATTGGTTACTCAGGTCACATGACCAGGAAACAGGTAACAGGAAGCAGGTAACAGAAATCTTTAGAGACACCCAATGTTATGTAACGTAATGTTATGATTGAGACCGGCCGGTTGAGAGGAGCGTTCCTTACTAAATAAAGAAACCATTGCTTCTTTCACCTGACAAATATCACTATGTGATCATTTCTTGTTTGTAAATGAATGCCCTACTTATTCGTCATGCAAGAGTCATGGTGAGACGCGCTATGAGCTTTATGTAGATGTACAATATTTCTATTACACAAAATACCATAATACAAAAGGTTCTGAACATACACCGTGTCCCCCCCGATGGCAACGACATGCGTCTTTGTGTTGTATATTATGATTTGTTGCATTGTTTTGCTTATTGTCCTCTTTCTGATGGCTGCATCTCTCATGCTAAATGATATACGATAGTCTCATGGTGATTGATGTCTGGTGTCTCTCTCTCTCTCTGTCTGTCTGTCTCTCTCTCTGTCTGCCTCTCTCTCTCTCTCTCTCGCAGGGCCGAGACTGTATTAGGAAATATTATTAAGAAGAAGGGATGGAGGTAGAGTACTTGTTTACTTGTTTGTTTGTGTGTGCGTGTGCGTGCATTTGTGAGTGAAGCCTCATCATCTTGTAATTAGAATAACAAGACAATATAACGAAAAATTATAGCAGTGAACGATGAATTAGCTCAGGTGATTTTCGAAGATTACACTGATTTGCCGTCCACATTAAATCTCTGAAAGGTCAGTCAGTCTCCGGACCATCGATCATCGATATAGTCAAGACTTGTCTGAAGACATTAGACTCCGCTCTGGCTTATGGGGATCCAAATCCAATACATTATGGATGTTAATTAGTGAAATCTTCAAAGGAATTAAATAAAGGGCAGTCGATACTGGGAAGTGGATAAATGTTATGACTTTATTCCACTGACTCAAGGATTAGCTTTACTTTATCGGAATAGTATTAAAAGGAATCTTATAAATACTGCTAGTCTAGTTAAATGTAGATGCTGAACACAGAATAGTTATTTCACATTAACATAAGCCTCATGATGACCTTCACTCACTGGGGAGAACATTTAGGAACGATGGACAGTCTCTTATGTGATTCAGCATTCGGTTATATAGAGGGTATGCGCATGCTTAAAGTGAATGGCACATCGAGTGTCAAATCGAGTGGCAAAGCAACATGCAAAGTGAGTTTAACATTGTTTAACGTTGTTTAATGCAATCAGATTCTGAATTCTGTTTGGATGCATGGGTTATCATGGCCAGAAAGTCGTTTTTTGCCACTCAGTAGGGATTCCTGCATAACTTCCGGGTTTGATGATTATGTCACGCGCATACCCTCTATTCTGTAGTGTATTATGTATTTGTTAAAAAACTACCTAACAATTTTAAACTCTAGTAGCGATATTAGTAGACATTGCTTATACACAGTGGTAGTATTGCAGAAATGCTAGTATTAGCAGGAGTATTACTACTGTAGGTATTAGTGGAAAATATATCAAAATACTATGTTTGCTTTTATTTTTAGCTTGTACCACACTATTACCAGAATAGGCCACGTAATATTAATACTTCATATGCACTGTCTGTTAATAATTTATTGCTACAGTATATAGCAAGGTATTTTTAGTATCGCTAAATATAAGTGTGTTTGACACACATTACAGCACAACCGCCAAACTATAGTACACACTATAGTACACAGTCAAATCCTCTGGGATTTTTGAGAGTTAGATTAACAATGATGCATTCTCTGTGCAGGAGGGAGGCCTTGTGAATGCTTCGTAGACCACTATAGAGAGAACCTGATCTGCTGTATGGGATCTTTATGAATGGAGTGCACTAAGTTCTAGCTCTGCTGGGGCTGTCGACCCATGCTATATGACCTAGTCCATCTGAACGGGCTAATTACTATGGATACTGACTGTAATAGTATAGTAGTAGTAGTAGCGTGTATGTACTGTATGTATAACATAATAGTGTATGTGCACTGTAACTTGGTCATTGAAGGAATGACTCTTCCATAGTTTAAGCTATTTGATGTGTTATGTCATACAGGCGTTCCAGTTTGGTCATCACCACAAAGATTTTCTGGGGAGGAAAGTAAGTAAAAGAAATATGAAAAAAATAAAGAATACAAATAACACACATCAATAGAATCATGCTGACTTGGTTTCTTACCGTTTGCTTTCCAGAGCAGAAACAGAAAGAGGATTGTCCAGAAAACATATCATTGAAGGTGAGATATTAGTAGTAACAGTAGTTACCAGTAATTTAAACCCTAACCCTAACCCTTAAAGTAACACAGTGGACTTTGTAGATTTGGGTCCAAGAGATAAAAGGTTGTCAGTGGTCTGATGCATATCAAACTGGGGGTCCTTCAAATGAAGAAAAAAAAACGTTGTTAAAAACAGTGTTGTTGTTGTTGTTGTCATGGTAACAGGTCTTAGAGCGTCGCTGGAGAGACTTCAGCTGGAATACGTGGATGTGGTGTTTGCAAAAAAAAACGTTGTTAAAAACAGTGTTGTTGTTGTTGTTGTCATGGTAACAGGTCTTAGAGCGTCGCTGGAGAGACTTCAGCTGGAATACGTGGATGTGGTGTTTGCAAATCGCCCAGACCCCAACACACCCATGGAAGGTATGTATGAAGGTATGCATCACTTTAACTGCATAACCCGAGTTCCCACGCTATTTCATCCATTGTCTCCCCCTGCGTAATATGCTAAACCCGCTATTTTGTTTTAATTCGCCGTTTTGTAATAATTTAAAAGAAATTGCGGATTTGTCGCAGACCTGGGGACGAGGCGGACGCATTATGATGACGTAACCGGAAATCAACCAACCGCCGGCTTGCAAGGGCTTCTGGGAAACTGAGTCCAATGCAAAGTGAACGAGCTCAGGCACACCCATCATGTTAACATAGAAAGATCTAAATCTTAAATCGGCACAACACACGCAAGCTTATAGTCGTTATGCCAAATAATTCCTCCCCACACACATTTCTGTGTGGTCACTGCTGTGCTGTCCTACTGACTCACCTGCCAGGAACGCCCATCAACCTCTCTGCGTGTCCAAAACCGCCTGCCTCTCGTTGAAAATTAATTAGCAAGGCTCATCAGCCGCTTCTCGTGTGAAAAGGTCCTTTACTCAAACTCAGATCACAGCATGTGTGTGTGCTCTCACGCATGCACGCACACGCACACGCATAGTATATTAGACCATTCCTTTCTAAAAAAAATTAACCCCGTAGAGTAGTTGTACCTCAGAGAGTGTACAAATGGGTCCATATGCCCTACTCCTACTATAAGGTTTTTAAAAGGATTAGTGCCTACATTATGTGGAGGATATCATGTAGTGTTTGCATGCTGTGTGTTGTTTGTGACATTGATTCATGATGCAAGATCATGCGACGCAGTGTGAGCTTGTAACACCGCCTTGCGACAAAGTGTACATCTAGATATAAGATACTATAGCATAGTTGTTTAATCAAAATCAAAAATCGAAAAATCATTAGTAGCCTATATTCAAAAAAAATCACACCTGTGTGATGCAACTCTGTGTGGGGGTCCCCAGAACATCCAGACCCCCAGGAACTGGATGTTCCTGGGGGTCCAGGGGGGCGGGCCGGTTCCGGCGAGCCACCGTGTCCAAAACGCTTGGTGGTGAAAATATGCTATTTCCGTGCTCAGACCCAGGGACACAGCCAGCCAGCCAGCCAGCCAGACAGCCAGCCAGGGACACACATAGCCATCTATAGGAGTGGTTGCGCCACTCAAAAATAATAATAAAAGATACTTGATATTCTGTGGTGCACAGAGTTCTATTTATTATGGGTAACCAAACACAGAGCAGATGGGTGTCGTTAAAGTGACCTTGTGGACAGCTGTAGTCTATATTGTCACCCTGATGTCGTCTACTCTATAGAGATAATTACCGCCACAGGCCACCGTGTCCTGCATCTCACCTCTGCAATGACTCAGCATGACTTCAGGCAAACTCCAAGCTCTGCATTTCTTGGCAGCCACTTTGAAGTTGCGTGCTGCAGGGACACGCGGGGAGACAAGATGCCGCAGTCATGTCTTGCGAATGTCATGTTTGCTTTCGCTCCAGACAGATTATTAGCTGTGGGCATAAGTGCAGTGTGTGAGTGACAGGGTAACCAGGCCTGACGCTATAGCTACAGAACACGGCTAGTTTGGCTGTCGATGAAAATGCCATGCAGAAGGAAAGCTAAAGTTATCGCTGAAGTACTTGCAAGGGATCTAGACTGGACAAGAGTGTCTAACTTGAACAACTTTAAAGTACAAGAAGTTCCACTAAGCTGGCGTGGTTCAACATTGCGGCCCGGTTTGCGAAAAGACCCGCCCCTGCCTGCCTCTGATTGGCCAAACGAAACTGGCCGTCTTTGCTCCGTTGGTGGGAAATATTGGTTGGTGTTGGCATTGCCTTGGCGGGGGGGGGGGGGGGGGGGGGGGCGGTGGGGGGTAATTTACAATTCTGTGCCAGGTGTGCCTATCGGGTTGCAACTCGAACAGGGCTGAGTCGGCTCTATAGCGAACTTTGCAACGTTCTGCGCGGCCAGTGTCTCTCGTGGCTCAAGTTCGCTAGTCTAAAACTATACTTGAATCGGCTAAATAAATAAATAAATAGTCTGCGGTTGTTGGGAAAATAGTGACGGCATGCAGCGGGATTCGAACCCAGGAGGTGTGGGTTGAGAGTCTAATTAATGACTAATGGTTTTCTAGCTGTATTAGAATGTGAGAATGCCCGTCCTTATACTACTTTCTACTAGTAGTAGGAGGGGGGCCAATCAGAGGCAGGCGGGGGCGAGTGTTTACGCAACCGGGCTGTGTAGCCCTGTAGCTTCCAGTTAGATACTGTGGGTACAGTATATCACACGGGAACAATAGGACAGCAGCTACTGTATTCACTTTGTTTAACCCATTTAGACCTGGGAACGATTCTACAAATGTCTTCTAAATCCTGACAGTTTTCTGAAAAACCCATGTTTCTTTGTCAGTCGATCTCAAACATTTTCCGCCGACCCCCATCTGAAAATCTGTTGTTCCAGGGACCCCCCCCCAGAAGCAAAGATTTTAGTTAAAAACGTTCGCTCTGAAAGAATATATATATATTCAAAGATTTGCGCCACATTTTCACGATTTTTCAAGAATAGCGGACCTACAAGCCGCGCTACGAGCTTGTAGATCTGCTATTTTTCAATAGCTAAAGTATAACATAATGCAGAAGCTTTTAGCTTCTGCATACTCCTTTTGATCATCTTCATGTTTTGTTTTGTTTTTGTAACAGCTTCCATTCATTGTCTTTAAATATTGTATCTGAAACTGAAGGATGATCAAATAAACTAAACTAAACAAAAAAAAAATAACATAATGCTTAAAACACCAAAAGGGGTTCCCGCCCAGAATGGGTTAATTAGTTTGTTGTACAGTAAGTATGCCTCATGATGTACTTCATCATGTATGCATGGCTTCATGTTTGCATGCATTAAAAGCTTTATGAGAAATATTGACTTATTAAATATTATTATTAGGCCCATGATGGTATAGTTGCTAAGCAGGCGCCAGAAATGTGCATATGTTGATTAGGGGTTTAAAATTGGTTGCTGCCTGCCTTTAATTCCCATAATCCACTGAAATAACATTATGTGCGTTGCCATGCATGGTGGGGAAAAACATCCAAGGTTTTTTTCTTTTGTCTTCTCATTCAGAGATTTCTTCACAATCTTGTTTTGTTTTTTGTCACCAGGAGACCCATTTCACTCCACAAAGTCCAGAACATTCATCATAGAAGGTACATGGTACCCTCAGTGAATAGTGTTCTCTCCAAAAAACAACAACAACAGCATTTTATGGCAGTGATTTCCTATAATTACTGCAGCCATGTGCCGCTTTTCCTTTTTCAAAACCCTCCTCAAATCCATAAAATGCTGAACCTTTCCCCCCCCGACTAGTATTAGCAGTAGGTGGAATGCAGTAGAATGGTAGTGATTGATATATTATAATAATGGATCTTTACAAACATCAACAACAGCAGCACATTCTGGAGTTCATCCACTGAAAGGGGTCTCTCATGACCATTTATTTCTGTTCATTTATTATTTTTCTTTCCCCTCCTGTGTTTTCTCATTTATTATTTTTCTTTCCCCTCCTGTGTTTTCTCATTTTTTTTTTCTTTCCCCTCCTGTGTTTCTCATTTTTTATTTTTCTTTCCCCTCCTGTGTTTTCTCATTTATTATTTTTCTTTCCCCTCCTGTGTTTTCTCATTTATTATTTCTCTTTCCCCTCCTGTGTTTTCTCATTTTTTATTTTTCTTTCCCCTCCTGTGTTTTCTCATTTTTTATTTTTCTTTCCCCTCCTGTGTTTTCTCATTTATTATTTCTCTTTCCCCTCCTGTGTTTTCTCATTTATTATTTCTCTTTCCCCTCCTGTGTTTTCTCATTTATTATTTTTCTTTCCCCTCCTGTGTTTTCTCATTTATTATTTTTCTTTCCCCTCCTGTGTTTTCTCATTTATTATTTTTCTTTCCCCTCCTGTGTTTTCTCATTTATTATTTTTCTTTCCCCTCCTGTGTTTTCTCATTTATTATTTTTCTTTCCCCTCCTGTGTTTTCTCATTTTTTATTTTTCTTTCCCCTCCTGTGTTTTCTCATTTTTTATTTTTCTTTCCCCTCCTGTGTTTTCTCATTTTTTATTTTTCTTTCCCCTCCTGTGTTTTCTCATTTTTTATTTTTATTTCCCCTCCTGTGTTTTCTCATTTTTCATTTCAAAACTGTCATTCTCCCCCTCCATGCTCTCTGGTTGTGCTTGATTTGTACAGATATCCTGTGTTTTATTACTTATTATTATATTAAGGTCTGCATACTTTAATATACATTGATATGTTGCATTGATATGTTGCTTGAGTGTACTGTGTGCATGTATTAGGGGTGTAACAATATACTGTACATTTTAACAACGATTCAATATGTTGCCGTTTACATTTCGATATACTTAAATTCTTGATGCAGTTATTATATCGTTACACCCCTGTGTGTGTGTGTGTGTGTGTGTGTGTGTGTGTGTGTGTGTGTGTGTGTGTGTGTGTGTGTGTGTGTGTGTGTGTGTGTGTGTGTGTGTGTGTGTGTGTGTGTGTGTGTGTGTGTTTCACCTGTTGAAGGTCAATGTCAACATAACTCATGGAAAAAGCCCACCACACTGTTAATAGTTATTATAATAATAAGCCAGTGTTATTGGACAGAGGTCACAGTAGAACCTCCTTTCTTATCTTTACTGTATGTGTTATTGTTACTCATACAGTAGTAGTATTTCAAATACATGTCTGGGTTGGCAGTAGTGCCTATAATATATTGAGATTGAGATATTTGCTACAACCTTTGATGTAAGAAATGTGTTGAACTCAGGATTATGCCTGATTTATTCTAATGCTGCGTTCACATGCATGGGCAGATGCAAAGATCCGGAATCCAAAGGAAAGTCCTCACATCGACATTTCAGGTGCTGAACAAAAAGATATGTACAGGAGAAGGAGATGTAGTCCGCACACCGTTCCGTAGCTCCCACGGGAAATGTATTAATTTAAGGATGACAACGTTTCAACCCCTTATGGGTTGGCGTATGGGTCAGGTATCAGGTATCATACCTGACGAAGACCCATAAGGGGTCGAAACGTTGTCATCCTTAACAGATTTACTGCTCCTGGCGGAACGTTCCGTCATAAGGAATCCAACCAGCAACTGCTTCTGGCTTAATGTTCCGTCTGATAAGCTTTATTATTGATATCAAACCGGACCGATTTCTTTTCTTTTTTTATTATTATTTTGGCTTGGCCTTTCCTTCTTTAGCGATCCTAGACCGGATTGCGCAACCGTACTGCCGTCCACCTCCCTCTATACAGGCTGACTAAAAAGCTGAATAACTCGAAATCTACGGAGCTCTCCATGGTTTGGATAAAATGTGCGATGTTCGGAGGTCTTTGCTGATTATCCGGTGGTTTAGATGGAAACATTGGCGCTTTCTAGAGCAAGGATGGCTTCATTTTAGCTTGCTAGCATTGACGCTATTTATTTAGCATTAAAGATGGACGCTCCAGACAAGATGTCAGTCCAGCGTGTGCTGCATTGAAATAGGCTCGGCAGTCTGCGTTTGGCTCTGCGTCCAGCAGGAGGCAGTATATGGGTTAAATAATTACATTTCCTGTGGGAGCTACGAAACAGTGTGCGGACTACTTCTCCTTCTCCAGACGCAAAGATCACAAGTGTGGAGCAGCTATGCATGCATCATTTAGGGTGACCAGATCCAAACTGTTCATTTGAGGGACAGAAGTATCGCTTGTGTGGGACAAGTGGGATGGGGGGACCCCGTCCCAACTATTAGGGGACTAACTATTAGGGCATTTGAACACTGATGCAATTGCCCGCCAGTCACAATGTGGGACAGACAGGGTCTCAATTTGTAGGACACCTGAAATGAGGGACTGTCCCACGCAAAGAGGGACATCTGGTCACCCTAGCATCATTGCATCTTTGCATCGCCACATCGCTGGCTTCCATTGACAATGAATGTATCTTTGTGTCTGCCCGTGTGAACGCACCATTAGTTGTATGTGTATTAGTTGTGTGTCGTGATGAAAATAAGCAGATCTACAAGCTTCAAACACGTCACATTGCTGCGTGTTGTGGGCTTGTAGATCATCTCCCTTTGAGAGGGGGGGGGGGGGGGGGGGGGGCAGATAAGCAGAGTAAATATTATTTTTTATATAACGCACATTAATGTAGGTCATAGATAGTAGAATGAGATAAGAAAGAGAATTATTAGAATGCTGGAAGGAGCTGATGGAAATTAAAAGATTATCACCATGACTAATGTAAATTATACAAATGAAACATTAATGATAGAGTTTCAGGGCGTAAACAATAGCACAGTTCCCTTGAACCATAGAAAGTATTAACTTCTATAGACTGTATGTATGCCCTTAACATTCTAACCTTTCTGAAAACTGAAAGTTATAGTTGCTAGCTTACAAAAATATCCATATCATTAGCCATCCTTTATTGCCAGATAACATTGTATTCAATTTACGTTGAGCTAAAAACATTAAGGTCTTGAGGTCTTTGCTCTTCGTCTGAAGATAGATTAAAGCTATATTAAAGTTCACATCAGCTAAACTACTGTGATTGATTGGTTAAACACTGACCAATCCATTGGAGCAAGCATTGGATCACTAGCAAGCTAAAATATAATCCTCCAAATGAAAGCAATTCATGCGATTCATGAAAAAACAGTTGAGAACCAGCTGGCTATTCACAATCACACTATTTAGATTTCCTTTATCAACTGGGCATCTCAAATCTAATATTTGACAAAGCTACCTCCTTCTATACACACATCCATACTGTAGATTTACATATGATTCATTATACAGACACACTATAGACCATTTAGATGATATGAAACTGAAATGTACATGCAGTACATGGGCATAGACTGATGTCTTCCAAAGTATGTGTGTGTGTGGGCTCAAAATCTCAAAAGGCGAGCTATGGGTGGGGCTAAGGTAAGGAAGGCCTGACTGACAATCTACACACAGTAAATCCTGAATGTTAATTTAACTCTGAGAGTGTACAAATGTCCACATGGTTATCTTTGTACACTTTCAGAGTTACAAATAGATAAATTAAGATTTTACTGTGTAGTCCCAAGGTCATTGTCAGGCCTTTCACGCTACTATATATTCTTTGCAAAATGACCCCTTTCTTTGCCAATACAAAAAATACACATACAGTACACTCACTCACCTGCTAACTAACACACTCACAATTGCATGTCCTTTCATGCAGAGCATGTCTGACTTCAAAGCTAACCCCCTTTCTCTGTGTTTAACTGAAGTTCTTTTTTAATATCGCGTAAGGCCAATCTTCATCAAGCCTTTTATTCCTAAGGGTTACTCGTCTTTAGAGACAAACCAGTGTGTCTGTGCTACCATAATGGTGTACTGTAGCGCAGGGCCCATAGAGTTCTTTGTTACCATAATGGTGTACTGTAGCGCAGGGCCCATAGAGTTCTTTGTTACCATAATGGTGTACTGTAGCGCAGGGCCCATAGAGTTCTTTGTTACCATAATGGTGTACTGTAGCGCAGGGCCCATAGAGTTCTTTGTTACCATAATGGTGTACTGTAGCGCAGGGCCCATAGAGTTCTTTGTTACCATAATGGTGTACTGTAGCGCAGGGCCCATAGAGTTCTTTGTTGCCCCTTGGGTTTGCTTCCGTCCTCTCACCAAACTCATGGAGACAATAATGTCTGTATTATTGTATTAAACAATTAACACTTACTGGCAAAACAAAATGCAGTAGTACTGTAGATGGGACCTGGGAGAGTTTGGTGGTATACGAGTGTTGCGTTGTGTTGCACTCTCTTTCGTCTTTCAAAGTAGTCGGCTGAGGGAAAGTTTTGACATCAGATAGATATACCTCATGAGCCGACCTTTGAAGTTATTTTATTTTTGCTATGCCCCGTTTTGAACACGTACCGCCTCCATCCCTCTTTCATCCCTCTGTTTCTGTCTAACTGTTATTTCTGTTTGTGTGCAGTAGCTACAGTACATGTAAACACAATAACACTAACACCTCAGAAAATGAGTAGTCTCTCAAGACAGACACGTCGTCTGCCACAATTTTCAAATGTTGCCTCATGCACCATCCGTACTTCGGAAGCTATGAAAATGAATAGAAAATAAATAGGAGGTGATGTAATTTCTCCACTTCAGTATCGCCCGTGTAGTTGCATAAATAACTACTACTACCGGAAAACCAATTTAGTCAAAGCCTAGCTAGCTTTGATGCTTACCAGAAAGGAAAGTTCTAAAAGATACGAAGATGTATTTTAAAATATATTTTCGTGAAAACTGTCTGTGGTTGGTCCAATATCCTTCCTGTCTGAAGAGCAGATGTCAGATTCCTCTTCTCTCAACATTTACTGGGTGGGAGTTACACTGTCTATGAGTTACACTGTCTATGAAGCAATTGATGATTGTGGAAGAGATGGGCTATCTTGAGAGACTGCTAAATGAGGGTTACGAAGCATATTGACAGCTGGGTTCTGGTTTTGCAAGAGTGATGCAGCTCCCTCTGTCACCATGACATAATGATGTACTCTACGTCTATCTAGTCAACCCATTCTGATTATCCATTTACCTTTTGAAGGCAAGGTGAATTCATTATCGTCACACCATTGTGAGACCAGTGAGTGATTTGTGAGGGATTTATTGGTGAGAATGAGGGACGACACATTTGCCTTAGAACCCCTTTTCTACTGGAAACAAAATAATTTGATAAGTTGATGTGAAAATGAACACAACATACAGTAACAGAACTGCAAGAAGCTGACAACTTTGTACTCCTTATTTACTGAGTCATTTCTGCTATCTATCTATCCATCTATCTATCTATCTATCTATCTATCGTAAATAAATATCACCTATATAACCGTGTTGTTTTGGGTTGTTTTGCTTCATAGAGACGGTTAGAGCAATGACCCATGTGATCAACCAAGGCATGGCCATGTACTGGGGCACGTCGAGGTGGAGCTCCATGGAGATCATGGTGAGTTCACGTTTGAATAATTTATTTATGTCCATATAAATGATGATGATGATGTGATGCAGTGCGGGAGTAGCTCACGCCGCCTCGGGGCTCCTGAATCGACCTCTCTGACCTTGTCTGTGACCCGTGCTAGGTCCTAGTATTTAGGTTCAACTCTTCAATGTTTGTTTACACAAACACTAAGGCCTGACTCACACCTTTCGATCTAGCATACAACATTGATGCATGCTAGATGTAAAGAAAGGGTTTGTTTACATCTTGCCCCAATGCATTTCCAATGGAAGTCACATGGTTTGACACAACATTTGTGTTGTATGGCTTTCGGCTGTGTTTCGACTGCCCCCCACCCACTCATACAACACAAATGTTGTGTCAAACCATGTGACTCCCATTGGAAATGAATTGCGAGCTTGCATCAGTAAATAAGTCTCATGCATCAGCTATACATCAGTCTGTTGTAAAGGTGTGAGTCAGGCCTATGGCTTCACTCACACCTACACAACAGAATGTTGTATAGCTGATGCATGAGTCTTGTGCGTGTTGCAAGCTCGCAATTCATTTCCAATGGGAGTCACATGGTTTGAAGAGACAAACGTGTTGTATGAGGGGGAGGGGGGCAGTCGAAACACAGCCGAAAGCCGTACAACAGCTTGTAGGCGCAACATCCACACAACATCCACACAACACAGAGGGTGGGGTTTAACCACCAACCAATAGGAGAGGAGAGCTGTTTTTGATCCCAATGGGCGGAGTTTCGTTGTAGTCTCCTGAGTCTACCAGCACATTGAGCACACCTCCACAAAAAGACTACACGCAGAGAAACGTGGGTCTGTTGTTTCCGCATTTCTCTCTAGCGCACCGCCCACTTCCCGCAAAGCCTTGTGGGAAATGGAGGCATCTAGGGAGGGGACGGCCATGACACTTGCAACTTGCTTACATCTTCCATGCAACAATGTTGTGTAGGTGTGAGTGAAGCCTAAAAGCTGGGCACAAATCACAAGTTGCATCCTCACTTTTGGCTTCAATGTTTGTGTTTACACAAACACTCAAAAGCTGAGCATAGAAGGAGCTAGCGCCCCTCAAAAACAATGCTTCCTCCGTATTGGTCGGCTACCACTGATGGCTGATACGGAATAATGTTTTGCTAACTGGTTGGCCGAAGGGCCAAGAGCCCAGCCATCTGAATATGAACACCCCTCACAAGTTCACAACTAAATTGTGCACACGAGTCAGCCAAATATAAGAACTAAATGTTTACACCTGAAGGCTAGCTGTCAAATGGTCTGCACCAGCAGTCAGATGATATTGCAGCACGTTTGGTTAGAAAGGACTACATGATCGCCTTTGCAGCAGAATGCTTATGAAGCGAGACTTGAAGGCGGATGTGATACAGTATCTCTGCATGGCTTAACTGCGGGAACTCGGGAGTGCTGAGGGTGCGGCCTCACCCCAGCCTCACCACCGGGTGGCGTACCCCTCGCAGCCCCACCCCCAGGAGTTTGAGAATGAACTTATATTGATGCCAAATAAATCTGTCACAAAATTCTAATAATAATGAAATTGGGGTATAGCGGAAATAATAGAAGATTTAGAAAATAAATATTTTTAACCTACAACTTGCTATAATTGTCCGTCTGTGACTGTGTCCTGTTCATTGCTAAAAGCCTCTGCGGGCCACACCATGTGTTTATGCTCTAATGGGCTGCCATGAGCCAATACTGTTATGTTTATGTAATTTAGGCCTGACCTCAAAATTAAAAAAAAATCTTCTAAATCCTCCATTTTTCTGAAATAAATATTTTCACGATTTAAAAAAAATAGCAGACCTACAAGCTCGCTATGAGCTTGTAGATTTTTCAATAGCTATTTTTCAATAGCTAAATTATAACATGTTTAAAACACCAAAAGGGGTTCCCGCCCCAAAATGGGTTATGCAATTTTGCAACGTATGCACAATGATGCATGAGGCCCCTTTCTCATAATATCGACATCCTGACATTTAAGTCTAAATAGTGTGTCATTACAGTGCCATTAAAATCCTCTGTAATGTGCTAAGCATGATAGTTAATTCTTTATGTCTATTTTGTGTATCAGTCTATTCAATGTTTTTTTTAATGGAGGTGTCTTGTTTTTCGCTGCCTACACCAGACAGAGTGCATGGCATGGGAGAGAGGGAGAGAATATATAGCGGACTGACCTCATGCCTCCTTCCATGCATGAGGAGTCCAAGCTGCTTCTTTTCACCTGACAGGGGGAATTTCCCTGGCCGGACGTAGCGCGTGGAAGGAACACGTTATTCCGACCATTTCCTCTCCCCTCCATCAGGCGCCCTGGCTGGCCAGGGGAGGTAGTTTAGAGACCAGGATTACTGCATGTTTTTGTGAGGGTACCTACCCTAGGGGACACGGGGAGAACATGCAAACTCCACACAGAAAGGCCCTTTCTGCATGTTTTTGTGACAGTGTAGCTGTCCATGGTGCTGAAGGTCCATGACTCTGTGGTCTCTGGGCTTGCTATAGTGAAGTCAAACCATCTTCCCACAGCTATGCCGCTTTGGAAACATTGTAATCTGCTCAGTGGTGGAAAGTAACTAAGTACATTTACTTAAGTACTATACTTAATTACAGTATTGAGGTATTTGTAGTTTACTTGAGCATTTCCACTTTCCAATACTTTTACTTCTACTCCACTACATCTCAGAGGCAAATATTGCACTTTTACTCCACTACATTTATTTGAAAACTTTAGTTACTAGTTACTTTGTAGATTTTGATCATTATTACGATACATACATTTAGTAAAGTAAATTTTGAATTCCGGACTTTTACTTGTAACAGAGTATTTCTATAATGCAGTATTGATACATTTTTTTTTAAAGTAAAGAATATGAGTATTTTTTCCACCACTGTTGAGCCCTCAAGAGGCGACATCAGGCATTTGTTAGTGGAAGTTGGGGTTCTATTCCTCCCACATTAACAGTTTCTCTCACAGAGATACTGTCAGACACTATACCCACATATGTTGACCAAATTTGACTGAGGGACTGCCATTGAATTTTCATGTCATATGCAGGGAAGCAGGGAATCATAGCTTCAAATTGACATATTGGTTGTTCAGTTTGACCGACCAGTTTTGGAGATATGGCTTATAGAGTAATGTCTTGCAGAAAACAGAGAGTTGAGAAAACAGGCTTGAAAGGTTCACTTCTGTGGTCTCTAACATTACACCTAGCTACATGTTTAAGCATTTATTTCATATTTACATGTCAATTTCAGCTCTGACACTTATTTCAGACATGCTCTAGTATGTGAAGAGTCTGCCTGTGCTATTAACTCATCAACATTATGCCAATTTGTCATTCAGGAGGCGTATTCTGTGGCTCGTCAATTCAACCTGATTCCACCCATCTGCGAGCAGGCAGAGTACCACATGTTCCAGAGGGAGAAGGTCGAGGTTCAGCTCCCAGAGCTCTTCCACAAGATAGGTGAGCGTATCTACAGTATCTGCTGCAGAGGTCGGACGTGGACGGAATGTCCACATCATCAAACGTGTTGTTAGCGGAGGCCGTTACAGTATGAAAAATTAACCCATTTTGACCTGAGATGTTTCTATGTCAGTCGTTCTTCGATTTTTCAAAAATAGCAGACCTACAAGCTCGTAGCGCGCCACTCGGTGGCGCGCTATGAGCTTGTAGATCTTCTATTTTTCAATAGCTAACACCAAAAGGGGTTCCCGCCCAAAATGGGTTAAACAAGGGTTTGCGTCAATGTGCCCCGTTTGTGTGTGCCAGGTGTCGGAGCCATGACGTGGTCCCCGCTGGCGTGTGGCATCATCTCAGGGAAGTATGACAGCGGGATACCGCCATACTCACGGGCCTCGCTAAAGGTAACGTTCAAACCCATGTAGATAACCGAGTCAGCTCTGTTGTTGAATCCTTATAGGCCACACAGTGTAAATGGACCTAAATGGACCTTTATGGGTCCCAATGGACCCTTATGGGTCCATTTTATGACACCGTTTTACAGGTTCCATTTACCATTCACTGTGCAGCCTCCTGGTTGATTCACCGTGTTGTGGATGTGTGTGGGGTTTGACTTCATATGTTGTGAGCTAGTAGATTCTGTAAATCGTCTTCTGAGAGCAAAAACAGTACGGTTGTAAGAACCTTATTTGAAGGATAGAGCCGTAGCATACGGAAGCAAATCCAGAACCTGTAAATGGGGAGGGGGGGGGAGACTGTCGGAGGAACTGTGTCTCTGTCCTGAGCTCTGTGTGCTGTGCCGTCTGCAACAACAGGGCTATCAGTGGATGAAGGACAAGATCCTGAGTGAGGAGGGGCGCCGTCAGCAGGCGAAGCTGAAAGAGCTGCAGGCCATCGCCGAGCGGCTGGGCTGCACTCTGCCCCAGCTCGCTATCGGTAACCAGAAACACCCTGCCGCTCTCTCTTTTTCTCTCTGTCTGTCCGTCCCGATCCCATGCGTACTGTACGTACTGTACGTACTACGTACGTACAGCCGCCCCCTTTATTCCGTCGTTTGAAAGTGTTTCCTCCTTTGTTATTGTGTTCTTGTCTTGTTTTTCATTAGTACTATATAGACGAATATCAGTTTAAGTCCACACTAATTATCCATAATGTATAAATGATAGGGGGTCAGGACAACGAGGCCTTTTCGTGGAGGGGTCAGAATAACATTTGGACTTAAACTGTTATTCGTCTATAGTACGACTTTATTGTGTCTTTGGTGATGGAATTCAATGCGTGTTAACAGGCTTAACATCTTTATTTGCATTCACATTTTACAAGAAATTCTTTAACACAAACAATAGTGGATGCGCAAACTTGAAAAGCTCTACAACAAGTGCTTCAGGATACAGATCACGGGTACAGAAAGCATCGCCTTCTCCATATATGGCGACTGCCAATTATTGCAGACACTGAACATAATTTTGCCGATGCCTTAGCTCTCGGCTTGGGCATGCCTGCAATCTGATTTATGGACATTACCGAGGCTTCCAAATATGAACACAAGTGGTTTACATTTGTAGCCAAGCTGTATAATAGCATCCTTAAGACGCTGGTACTTAAGCACCTTGGTAAGGAATGCCTCTTCCAGACTGTGGTCAAATGTACATGCCACTTCAAAAATGGTCACTTCTCTACTGTCCTCATCAACAACAACAATATCTGGTGTATTAGCTGTGACATCTGAAAAGGCATCATTTTCATTATTGTGCATGAACACACACACGCACGCGCACGTGCGCGCGCACACGCACGCGCACACACAGTGTTGGAGTTCCCTGTGGTGCTCTGAACAGATGGCTTCACTTCTCATCTCTAGTGAAAACTGATCTAGCGTCTCCCCCCCTCTACATCGCTTCCCACAACAACAACAACAAAAACAGTATACCCATGTGAAAATATACACACAGAACAACCAGACACGTGCACATGTGCACCTTCAACCAGGAGTTTCTTTCATAATGCTGTTCTTTGTTGTGGTTCGTAGCTTGGTGCCTACGAAATGAGGGCGTAAGCTCTGTTCTACTGGGAGCCTCCAGCACCGAACAACTGTTGGAAAATATCGGAGCGATACAGGTGAGGCAGCGCACACGCACACACACACACACACACACACACACACACACACACACACACACACACACACACACACACGCACACGCACACGCACACGCACACACACGCACACACAGAGTTAGGGACCATTATGACAGTCATGGATTCATGCATTTGAAGTCACCATTCATTAGAGGCCCAGGGGTAAAGGTAAGCCTATCTGCCCACCATCTGCGGTGAGGCTCACTGGGGTTCCATTGCTCCATGGTGCATCCGGCTTGGCCTTATGAACAAATGGCTGTGTTCACTGGTGGGAAGCCGGCACGGGAGAGGAATATCTGTCCCTGCAATGGATGAACCTTATAGAGCACTGCGGCCCCCCAATTTATATGCATTTGGCCGCAGATGCATATAAATTTGGCCCCCCATCTGAAAACATTTTGTGCTAGGGGACTAGTCTATACCATGCAAGATTTGGGTTGTTAAAATGTTTCACAGACAGGCCCGGACGGTTGGCTCAACCGTCTGGGCACCTAGGCTGCCAAGCCAGCCGGACGGCGTGCCGCGGGTTCGACTCCCGAGCCCGACGGCCTTTGTCGCGTGTCACTCCCCATCTCTCTCCCCCTTTCCTGTCTATTTATTTACTGTACCCTATCAATGAAGGCAAAAAACGCCCAAAAAATATTTAAAAAAAATAAAAAATGTTTCAGACAAAAATTAATGACAAATTCACGTTCAACTAGCCGATGTACGGTATAGTGTTAAGTGATCAGATGGGTGGGCCATAGTGATAAGTGGTCAGATGGGTGGGCCATGAACGCCTTTAAGCTAAAAATAGGAAATACATTTTGAAAGTAAAAGGGGTTAAGTATGTGTGTGGGTTTTATAAATATTCAACCAAAGTATTGTGACCGAATAATAATTACATTTTGAACACAGGTTGTTTTCCCGATTTAGGCCATAATGTTTCCACCCGACAGTGAAAAAGGATAACGTGTTCCATTCTTTCCTTTAGCTAAAAGCAAGCTGATGCTATCGCTTTCACTTCAGAAGCTAATAAGGTCATGCTGCATCTATATGGTCAAAGGGAAAAAAGATTATACCGATTTAGCATCAAGTGTCATGGCTGTCAGCAGCAACAACTGTCTTGGGTCTAATTTGATTTCTGGGTAGATTCACTCAGTGTGCTTTTTTTTCTCTCCCAACATTGTTGGACCCTAAAGCTATTTATAGCCAGATGGGGAAATCTCCTCACTCGGGCGCAGAGCTCATTTGTTCGGCATCATGTCCTCCTCCCATCCATTTAGTTGTTTACATAATGTGTGTGTGATTATTATAGGAATGAGAGGTATATACAGTACAGTAGTATACATTAGCTTTGTCTAGCTGTGTTTGCACACATTTTGTAGGTCTTTTTTTGTTGCTATTTTGAGTATGAATGAAACACAGAAGAGGTATACTGTAGGTAAGCGTAAAACTCAAATCAAAACAAGATAAATAAAAACAAAATAATGAACTTAACCCATTTTGACCTGAGATCAGATTCTAAAAATGTCTTCTACATCCTGGCAACTGCCAGGATTCTGAAAAAGCTATGTTTCGTTCTTCGATTTTTCAAAAATAGCAGACCTACAAGCTCGCTTGTAGATCTGCTATTTTATGCTAAAGCATAACATAATGCTAACACCAAAAGGGGTTCCCGCCCAAAATGGGTTAAGATTCTGTCACTAGATTTGCTCTGACTGAACAAATCTATGTACCTGTACCTCTTCGGGTACAGGTACTGTACCCGAAGAGGATTTAGGTTTAAGATAAAAACAGACTCTGGAAGGGACTTTGAGCCCACATGATCTGAAACCCAGCGGTTCAAAGGCACTGGTGTCATTTGAGATCAATTTCAGCTGAGCTGTATAGTAAGTATACTGTACCACTGAGCTAGCAGGGGTAGGCAACCTTAGGCACGGGTGCCAACATTTCCACAGTGAAGGGTGATGATCACTGGCACACACTGGCATAAGTGTGAGTGAGAGGATTTTTCTTTTTAAAAGAACATAAAAATTAAGCTCTCTCAAATGCATGCAATGCACAATTCTACATTCATTCAAACTGAACTCTGACTGGGGAGGGAGTCTGGGAGATGGGTGCATTATTTTGAATGATCATTACAATGTCCTGATGTTAAAGAAAATAGTCCAGAAGAAAGAAAGAAATGTTGTTATATTTATGGACAATCAACATCTCTTTTAATGGGTTTTATTTTTACGAGGTGTCAGTCATAATTCAACATAATGTTGTCATGGCAACACTGACTATCAAGAAAATAAAAACAAGCGTACGGCACTTCAAGTCAAAGTTTTGGGTCCATTAGTTCAGTGGTCACAGACCAAATATTTTCTGCCATGGAAAGATTTGTGTTGTAAAAATGTTTAAAAAAATGCCCACTTTGAGAACCACTCCATTTAATTTGCTTTGGCCCAGGTGGTATCATTCTATCACTGCGCTTTTATGGAATATGCGAATATAAGCAACTAATAATTCAATATTTTGTTTTCTATTTCTTTCACAGGTTATTCCAAAGTTATCTTCATCCATTAACCACGAGGTAGACAGCATTCTGGGGAACAAGCCCTACAGTAAAAAGGACTACAGAACCTAGAAGACTACAGATCCCAGCGGGGGACCATCTGCGATTCAGCTGCTTCTGATTGAGACCCACCAAGGCACATAGGAAACATATAAGCCATTTTGATGAAACAGAGTTGGGACAGTTGGCAGAATACACACAGTCAAATCTTGCGTGTTCATTTAACTCTCACAGTTATGAACGGATGAAATAACGGAGGGTTTTATTGTGTAGAAATCAACCAACTGAACATTCTAGTGTTTCCAGGTCTTCTAAAGACCTTGATAAGTGTATGGTTTAGAAAATGCATTAAAAAGAATCCCATTCGTTTGAACACCCTACAACCCCTAAAAAGAAAAGAAGTATAGAGGAATATAGAGGAAAATACTGATAAGCTTTTCTGTCCATTGTCTAAATCACTCATGCACTTTATAAATAAACTATTGTAATCCTTGAGCAGTTCCTGGGTAAACCAAAGCTGTAAGATACATGTACAGACAGTACAGCATGGACGGCAGTCTGTAGACAATGAAGACAACAACAACAAAAAAGCTTTGGAGATACCGGTTTAAATTGCGTTAATTATACTGTATCACGCAAATGAATAAAGCATTGCAAAGTAATACTGGAATAGGGAACAGCAGTATAATGCATTTCCTCTTTAACTTGGTGAGCTCAGTGTCCCTTTAAGTGCGCGCGTTGAGTGATGGCTGGTTTTTCGATTTCTTTGCCAATTGTTTTAGCACATCAAAATGTTTCAGTTGGGCTCCGCACACAACCTATGTCATAAAGCAGTATTTTTCTTTCTCATTAATCAACCCCAAATTCCAATTCACAAAGAATCAATTTGACATCTGAGAATCACCCAAATTGCCCCTTTCTCAATTTAATTGATCTTCAAGGGTTTCGCAAATGGTGCACTATCCACACTTTTGTCCTCAATAGTTGCCAGTAAACTCTGATTTATGAATTACTTAGTCATCTGACAGCGTCATCTGTCATCTGATCTCCAAGCTCACAACGCATCACAATGCGACACGTTGTGAGCTTGTACATGAGCTATTTTCGACACACGACACGGTCGTACGGTAGAGAATATGAGCATAACCATAACCTAAGTAGGGGCTAATGGAGTCTGCAAAGCACTTATCCAGACACAGGCCCCTGCCCGCCTTCCTCTTGTCTCCTCCAATACAAGCGATGTTAACCTGAGTGCTTATTTTTCCTTCCCTGTGTGTTATTCCACAAGACAGGGTTTTGTGATCGCTCATGCATTTTAATCAAAGTGAAGCACTAGCTCTGCAGTTATGTCATACAAATGGACACAGTGTTGTGCTGCTGTTGCCTCTCTCAGCACTATGTATACAGTAAACCCCTCCAAACTGTAGTCGTACGTATCATAGGTGGAGGTTATACTTTCGATTTCATTCTTAATACTGCAAAATCTAAATATAAAAAACATGAATGATCAATGTCGCGAAGGACTGGTTCCCTATTGAAATTTGACAAGCCATCTGCTGATCTGCTGGCTGAATGCAGATAAAATAAATGTGCCACAGGGACCAGTAAATACTCTGTTTATACTCTCCCTATACAGTAAATTTAGAACTTATACTGTATGAGACATAATAGAGCTCACATCTTGTCATATGGTGTGTGTGTGTGTGTGTGTGTGTGTGTGTGTGTGTGTGTGTGTGTGTGTGTGTGTGTGTGTGTGTGTATGTGTGCGTGCGTGCGTGCGCGAGTGTGCATGTGTGCGTGCGTGCGTGTGACTGAGAGAGAGAGAGTCTGTGCTCTAGTGACACTGCACTGTTGCTGTTACTGAGTCAAATGTGTTTCCATCAAAGCCAAAGATGTGCTGACGTGCTTACAGTAAATGCATAACATAAAGGCACTGAGTTTAGCTTCTGAGCCCATTTTAAAGATGCTACTGTACACCATCTTTAAGATGCATAATGAGCTGTGAGGCTGTTTGAATGTGTACTTCATGAGATCCCTTGGTGAAATGTGATTACCTGAAACATCATCTGGCATCTGCTCACCTTCATCCTCCCATGCAGTTAACCCAGACAGTTTTCTGAAAAAGCTATGTTTCTATGTCAGTCGTTCTTCGATTTTTCAAAAATAGCAGATCTACAAGCTCATAGCGCGCCACCGAGTGGCGCGCTATGAGCTTGTAGATCTGCTATTTTTCAATAGCTAAAGCATAACATAATGTTAACACCAAAAGGGGTTCCCGCCCAAAATGGGTTAAAGTGTGCCTAGTAGATCTAATATGGTGATGGACTCATCTTGGTGTGTGGGGGAGCCAAACATCTATGGCACTGCCCCATTCACCTCCCCGTTGACCTTCTCCCCACCAGAAAAATTTATCCAAGCCCCCAAAACGTGTAGCCAGCCACCAACCTGGGATATTAGGCTTCTGGTATTCTGACTTCTGAGCTATAGAGTGTGGCTTTATGATGACATACCAGAATTGCATACAGTGGAAAATGTCTCCATCTGTGGCTCTTTTTCTGAGGTGTTAGTGCCCTCTTCAGGATAAGTTACAGAGAAGTGCATGAACCATTTAGTTCCACTGTAGCCTATACTGTATACTGTATATGGCCAGTTTGTAACAGGGCGATATTTTATGCACTGCAATGATATCCTACCGGAATATAATTTGTATTAAGAGGACTATATCTGCCTTACTTCACGGTTTTATAAAGACCGGTAGCATAGTATGATGCTCAGAGGCAGTTGGTGGTGTCTGATGATAAGGTTCCAAAATGTCTCCCCGCTTCTCTGAAAAATAGAATATTATGCCACACTATTTTCAGTGAAAGATATTTCTTCGCTTTCCATCCTCTTTTCATCTTTTTCGTGAGAGCAGTGCACAAGATGATCCATAAGTCTTTTCTTTACTGAAAACTTGCCAGAGAATACATTTATATTTAGTAAATATAGTAAATCCTTTATAGTTAACACTCAGTATTTTACCGTGTAAGCGTATCACCTATAGTTCCATGAATCCTCATCAACTACCAGCCACAAATAGATCAAATTGACTCTGAACATAATTTGAATGCGCTTTCAGGATACTAGCTTAATCCAGTAGTTGAAAACAGAGGCCTCTATATTCAAGAGTCCTAGATCACTTCAATTTCGCATGGAAACTAAATGATATGAAAATAATCAGCACTTAACTTTAAGAAGAAGAAAAATTCCTTTAACAACATGTGTTGTTATTCCTTTCGTTTGACTTGCTTGATGGGCTTCGATTATGTGACTTGAGGGAGCGTCTGGTGACGTGTGTCGGCGCCATATAGAGGGTATGCGCGTGACATCATCATCAAACCCGGAAGTTATGTGGGAACGCAACTGAGTGGCAAAGAACTACTTGCTGGCCGTGACAGCCCAAAACATCCAAACAGAAAAGTCTTATCCGATTGCATTAAACGACATTAAACAATGCTAAACTCACTTTGCCACTCACGTTGCCACTCGATTTGCCATTCACTTTATGCATGCGCATACCCTCTATAGTGTGTCATATCCCTCCCCTTTTATATTGAGAATGGCGGTGTGATTGCAGCATGATGCACTTCTCAAATCACCCTTTAGGTGTAACTCACCATCCGTCTGGTGAGGTACAGTCAAGGCATGTGCACTTACAGTAGAAATAGCACTGATGATGACATGAGGCAAGTCATGCCATTGACGATCATCTCTCTTGAACTATAGCTACACGTTTAAGCCACTCACTAGCTGAAGCCTGACTCCATCATACAGCGGTGTCTACTCTCGACGCCAAGTGACACCGTCTGTGTGACTAATTAAGCTTATAAGGCAGCTGAAAAGTCTTGCTGAGGACACACAACTTTACTTGATTTGCTGAAGCTATTATAATAGGAGCATATGGGACAATGCTGGGTTCTGAATTTGTTTCCGTTTATATTAGGTGACCATGTTATATTTTTCGTAATTTAAACTACAATAAAAGGGTGATGTATTAGTTGCACGGCGGTGTCGTGCACCCAACCTATAGCCGACGAGCACGACGAGCTTGTAGACAAAATGAGTTTAAGTACTTCTATTTTCGGCGTGCAACCAATTGTAATGGCCCTTAAGCAACACTTAAGGGCCATTACCATTACACTTATTTAATTATTTATTTTTAAATACTTTTGCATGATATTTCTTCTCTGGTGCCATCTTCCATTAGTCTAACAATTGACAACGTTTTCATATTTTGTCCATATTATTTCCTCTCTGTCACAGTTAAAGAACCACTTCACCACTTTTCAACCTATCTTCATATAATAGGTCCTCACTAATAATCATGATAAAATGGCACAAATGTTTTTCTACTCGGTCTGTGTCTCATAGGAGGGCTGTGGGCAGTTCAGAGACCCGTCCACCAGTGACATCATCGATGGGGAATCCAAGCTAATAGAAACTGCAGGCTTTCTAGTCCTGAAAAGTTGCAATACGATAATGGAAGCCACCATTCTCACGATAATAAAAATCTAAATATTTTTCTAAAGAAATCTTGTTTAAAAAAATATCTACCTAACGATGATGTCACTGGTGGACGGGTTTCTGAACTGCCCACAGCCCTCCTATGAGACACGGACTGTGTAGGAAAAAAATGGTGGCATTTCATCATGATTATTAGTGAGGACCAGTTATATGAAGAGAAGTTGAAAAGTGGTGAAGTGGTCCTTTAATATACTCATAACTACTCACAGAAACATTTCTTCATGTATCTATTTTTCACCAGTGTTTATTATTTTTGCCTCATTAAGATTTTCCCACATTAAGCCTTTCACTGTAGTACTGTATGTCCTGGAAATATAGTTACTCTTGCATTTCATAAAGACAATGCTATTTCATGGTCTTATTTTTCTAATTTCACACAAAAATAAAATGTGCATAATTATGAGGGGAGAGTGTATTATAGTTCTATAGCTACTTGTACATTTGCAATCTCTCCAAATGATGTTAAGGATTGTCAGATACTCTATGTATTGAGTGTACATTATGGAGTTGATGTGTTCTTTTTTTTAATTTCGGTTTGCTTGGTATTTTCTTTTCCTGTGTATATTATATGAGCATTGCTTACAGTATTGTGATCGGGACAGGAGCTAATAAAGTTATGTGTAAAGCTTGAGAACTTGTAAAAAAAATAAAATAAATGCTGTAATAAAATCAACATTTTGAAATCAATGGCATTTTGAAGTTGTTTATCGGGGGGGGGGGGGGAGTGGGGGGGGGGGGCTTTAAAGGACTTTGTGTGATTGGAATACAAGAAGACAGCCATTTGCATTTCCTTACAATAAATCTCAACATGTGGCAAAAAGAAACTGGTTTGATGCTACCCTGTCATATACTTGCAAGGCCTACTGTATATGTGCAGGGGTGGAAGAATTAACCCATTTTGGACTGAGATCAGATTCTAAAAATGTCTTCTACATCCTGACAGTTTTCTGAAAAAGCTATGTTTCTATGTCAGTCGTTCTTCGATTTTTCAAAAATAGCAAATCTACAAGCTCATAGCGCGCCACTCGGTGGCGCGCTATGAGCTTGTAGATCTGCTATTTTTCAATAGCTAAAGCATAACATAATGCTAACACCAAAATGGGTTAAGTAGGCTCATCCTTTACTTGAGTAAAAGTACCAAGATAGCTATATAAAAATAAAAACACTCAATTACAATTAAAGGTCCTGCATGAAAAAAATCTTACTTAAAGAAATGTGTATATAAGCATTAGCAGCAAAATGTACTTAAAGTATTAAAGTAATGCATGCATGATTACATCAACTACTTTGACAAGTCAATCACTATTCCACACAGAACTATCATGCATTATGCTAGAGACGAGAGGACATGCAGTACTAGGCCTGACTCACACCTTCGCATCTAGCATACAACATTGATGCATGCTAGATGTAAACAAAAGGGTTTGTTTACATCTTGCCCCAATGCATTTCCAATGGAAGTCACATGGTTTGACACAACATTTGTGTTGTATGGCTTTCGGCTGTGTTTCGACTGCCCCCCTCCCCCTCATACAACACAAATGTTGTGTCAAACCATGTGACTCCCATTGGAAATGAATTGCGAGCTTGCATCAGTAAACAAGTCTCATGCATCAGCTATACATCAATCTGTTGTGCACGTGTGAGTCAGGCCCTACTCTGTTTATGGCTCTTTTGATGTCTGATAAGGAACTGAAAGCCATCTCACCTGGTCTTATGTTCATATGGGCCAAGCACCCTAATGTATTTGTTAGTTGTCAGTCACTTTTTACAAAACTTGACATGAAACTCACAACAATTGGCCAAAGGGTGGCGCTAGCAATCAATTGAAAATACAAACTTTGAACAGGTATAACTCATATGTCCTGGCTGCACAAGGGGGTTCCACTTCCACCGCGCCGGTCCGTTGCATTCCAGGAGCGTCACTGGTATGAGGTATAGAAGGAAGGCACTAGAGCAGACTCAGTCTGCTCCAATAACTCCTGTGCGGTTTGACCTACACTCCTACAGCCATGAAACCTCATTACACATATACGTCTCCTGAGGACTAACGTTGCCACTGTGACCTACTGAAATATAACCTCTCTGACCCGCTTAGACGCTATTTAGAATTTTATGAAAAATGGTTAAATCCAAACACCTCCTGACATTCTTTAGCAATATACTTACACAAAACCTTCTATGCACAAACTATGGACCCATATCGGTCTGTCACTAAAGGGCGAGGTCACGTGCACGCATTCGCCTGGGTGGCGGCAGACTGCTGGGCGAGCGCTGGTGCTTTGGCATGGGGGTCAGATCAACATATGAAATTAATTATGTACTGGATATATTTGGAGCGTGTCTTGAGTGTACACTGTACAGGGTTTGATGAGGTCTGGCCATATATGGAGCATGTCTTCAGTGTACAGGGTTTGATGAGGTCTGGCCATATATGGAGCATGTCTTCAGTGTACAGGGTTTGATGAGGTCTGGCCATATATGGAGCATGTCTTCAGTGTACAGGGTTTGATGAGGTCAGATCAATATATGGAATGTCAGAACAGGTCATCTCCATATATGGAGATCTAAGGGTGGCAGTGGGGGCAGTGTCTTGAGTCTACTGGGTTTGATGAGGTCAGATGAGGTCAGATCAATATATGGAATTAATTGGTATTGACCATATAGCCTATGGAGCGTGTCACGACTCGAACTAGCAAACTGAGACCTACGGTCGCAATAAACGGATGCATTTTCATATCGGGTTAACAACTGTATCCAACCAGGGGAGATAACTAATACAGAATACAGGACTTACATTTAAAGGAAATAGCAAACTCAGTCACACCTAGGCTCCTGGCTTATTGAAATGATCAAGAGCCAATACTGTATACCCTGTCACATGCAACTCTACCTTCATCATCAACAACAATATGCAAAAGAGAGAGAGAGAGAGAGACACAGACAGACAGACAGACAGACAGACAGAAATTGGTTTTGCCACCAAGCCTCATGAAATGAACCAATGCAGCCACACAACTCACAACCAGCAGCCAAAACACAACACACATATTGATATTATTGTAGAATAACATCAGTGGCTGTTATGTCAAAGCCCAAAGCCTCTAGCTTGAACTGAAAAGGAAATAACAACATTGAAGTGACCAAGATAGCCACATTACAACTCTCTGGGCAGTATTATGCGTGTCTTAAGTACCAGGTCTTATGATTTAACTTAAGACCTGGAGGCGTGGTCAATGCTGTTTGGCCACTCAGAATAGCCAAATGGCATTGATCACGCCTCCAGGTCTTAAGTTAAGTAATAAGACCTGGTACTTAAGACACGCATAATACTGCCCTCTACCTCTAACAGCAGAAACAACACGACATACAGACTGTAGATTCACATCATCATCATTCAATTCCAGAATCAAAAACCGTCACTGCACTGCAGGCCAACCAGACTGTCATAGTGTTATTTACTTATTTATGTTTTACCTTGAGCAGTCTTCTACCGTGATAGTGATTCCAGGGTCAAACTTTTGATAATCACGAGTCCTCCAGGCCACAGCGACGTCTCCATCTGGCTATAGGTTCCCCAGTTACTTCCTCCCGGTGTGGAAGTGACCACCAGCCTCATTTTCCTCCTTTTTGTTTTTATATTAGGCTATGTAAAATAGGATAGGCTATACAAAGTGAAATTAGGCTACATAGGCTAATTAACTGTATGCTCTGTTGGACTGTTAATGCTAGTAAAGCAGCTAATAAATAGGCCTATCCTAATACATAACAAATCACCTGGAGAATCCAATCAGTTGGAATGACCAAGACAGCCAGTTAGTCATGAAGATAAATTAACTTCTCTTTCAGCTGCTTGTCAGGCTACTGGCAACTCTACTCAACTTCCATGTGATAGAATGTTGCATTACAAGTTTATTTCGATCTTATAGTTGTACTGTATGCTACTTTACTTACAAATATAGAGCGTCGTAGTCCCGCCTCCTACCCTGGACCAGGAAATGAAACCCAATGCATTATTCTCATAGACATTTCTTAAAGTATTTATTTAAAGACGGTTACGCCGCGGACAAAGCCAACTCGAGTCGTGACAACTCATGACAACACAAACAATATTTTGGACCAAACAAATAATTACAAAGAAGAAAAACAACAACAAAAGTGTTGTAACCTGCCGTTTTTTTCTTCTTTCTAATTATTTGTTTGGTCCAAAATATTGTTTGTGTTGTCATGAGTTGTCACGACTCGAGTTGGCTTTGTCCGCGGCGTAACCGTCTTTAAATAAATACTTTAAGAAATGTCTATGAGAATAATGCATTGGGTTTCATTTCCTGGTCCAGGGTAGGAGGTGGCGGTAATGCACCATTTAGGTTTGCCGACCGCCATGAAACCCGATAGAAGAAGAAGACAACAACACTGACAAGTCATTTAACAAAGTACATTGAAAACAACTGACAAGGTGTACTTTTGAAATAGTCGTTTTAGTTTCTCGAAGTCCTCCAACCATATAAATTCATGATTTGGATCTATCTCATTAAAAAGTCTCTCCCTAATAGAGTTGTAGAATGGACAATAAAAATGTCCTTTAGATCACACAGACTACATAATCTATCCTCCTCAACCGTGCCTACATATCTGCCTGACCAAGTATGTACCAAGCCAATATGCAGACCAAGTATGCCAGCTCTAATTTGGGCACATAAGGATCATTTCTAATCGTTTTAAATATGTCCATTCATTTCACATTATAATATTCACATATTATCATCTTAAATATGGGGTCAGAGCCCCCTATGTGTTGTCCGTGAAATTGCAGATGGACAGAGAGAGGCTTCCGGACTCATCTCAAATCTCGCGAGAGTTTGTTCCTGGTTTGTCTCGCTAAAAGAAGCCATTTTACTATGAATATCTTGTAAATATTGTGTGCCTTGTGATGATTTGGTCCAGTATTTAGTTCAGTGACCATGGAGTTAAGGAATGGTTCAGAAGCTGTGTTCACGTTCACTCTCCCATTGGAAATGAATAGACTCCAACATTCTTCCTGTCTCCTAATAATGTTACCGCCCACCTCACGCAGATACAGGAAGTAAGCAAAGTTGGCCTCTCTTGCTAATTCTCCTCTTGGATAACAGTGACTGCCTTGTGTCAGTGTCATAGGGATAGGCTACAGCTTGTCTCTCTCTGCTTGTTTGCCACAGGTGTGTGGGGGTGTGGCGGGGGGCGGGAAAAGTCTAGGGAAAAAAATTGTTCAATTGTTGCTGTTGTTTTTGAGAGAAATACTTTGTTGAACTGAACAAATAAAGTTTGTACAATTCTAGGAGAGAAAGAGCAGTCAGAGTAAAAAAATTAAAAAAAACACCCCCAAAAAAACCCCACCCAAAACACCAGTGGAACAATAGGTCTGATATACTGTATATTAGCATACGGTGTGACTTTAATTCAACAGGATATATATGCTGTGCTAATATCTAGCATATATATTGGCCTATATTCGAAAATAGTCGATCTACTAGCTCACAAGGCATATCCCAGATCTGCTTGAAATCTTGAAAAACGATAAACAAAACACAAATCTTGTATGTTGTCCGTGACTCTAAATATTTTCTGATGAGGGTGATAAAGTTTGAGAATCACTGGAGTGGTTCGAGTGTCTGTCCTAAAATTGAGAGGTCGGGTTCGATCCCTACAGCAGGGTCGTAAAGACTATAAAACTGGGACCCAATACAATCCCTGTAAGTCCCTGCATGCAACATATAGCGTCATGTCCATGCAGGGATGTACTTGTAGGCCTACATCAAGCTGCCCTCTGGGCCACATGGCTCACATCAAGGCTTACTTTATTGTTAGATGTTTCTGATCTGGTGGGGTGTTATGTCCGCCCGCAAATGGACATTTTTGTTTTGAGGCAACACTTCCAGTGAGACTGTTTCATTTCAAAATTATAACTTCATGGGAATCACAGTTATGAGATCGCTGTAATGACAAGATAACTACCACTGGTTTCTCCAAAAAGACTACAAAAATGGATGTTACATGCATGGCCTGACCAAGTCTGAAAATAACAGATCTACAAACTCACAACTGAGGTTGTAGATCTACTACTAGGATAGTATGCATTAACTGCATACAGTAAACCATTCATTACTTTGATATAAGATAAATACAAGTGTTTTCTCATTTTTGTCTGAGTAAATAATTAAATTAATTTGTATGGAATCTCATTTAAAAATAAATAAATAAATACATAAGAAAATCGTATCATAAACCGGATCGAATAGGTTGAGTGAATCATTACAACTGTTACTTCCATACGTTATATTCATTATTGGGCAGTATTATGCGTGTCTTAAGTACCAGGTCTTATTACTTAACTTAAGACCTGGAGGCGTGATCAATGCCATTAAGGCTATTCTTCTGAGTGGCCAAACAGCATTGACCACGCCTCCAGGTCTTAAGTTAAGTCATAAGACCTGGTACTTAAGACACGCATAATACTGCCCAATGATTGTGTCAAATCTGTGAAAAATAACTAGTAAGCTGTGAAATAAATGCTGAAAGTACCCGCTGGAATGCAGTGGAGTGGAAGTGGGTGATTTTTACTGTGTGTCAAGATTCTATAAATCAATTTAACAGAATTCCACCTCATGAACGAGCCTTCACACGTACCTTCCGTACAGATAGGTCTGTTTATTTATTATTCAGGACTATACCCTACCTGAATTATATTAAGAATTCAACTCAAAAAGAAGAGAATACACAGCGATTAAAAAAACTTATTTAAATAAATTCTTTAATCTTTACACACAACTTAATATTTTGAATATTCAGCTGGGTTGATTCCCCCACTTGGTGTCCAAAAGGAATCACTGAATTCAAGGACCTATCTACATGACGATTCAAAGCTTGAGCAGTGCTTTCCATTTAGTCACTTTTCATATGTACTATTTTGTTAATATTTTGTGTTTCCATATGTGTTTATAATCTCCTTTGTAGAGTTAATTCTTCTTTTTTTTTTTTTTTTTTTACTTTTAAAGACACAACACATGTAAACACAGAGATGGAAAATTGGGGACATGACCAGAGGAAGTATATAAAAACAGACAAAGAGACACAGCATCTTGGTGAACGGACGGACGGACGGTATACATACAAACATACATAAATACATACGTACATACATACATACAATCATACATACATGAATAGATAAAGCTAATTAATGAAGCATCATTAACCGGAATATAATAATTGTGGTAGTAAATGTAGTAATAACAGTAATAATTGGAACAATATATTGTTAAAAAGCAAAATGATTGAACCCCATAACAGTTCCACACAAAAGTGTTTCGACTCCAGTGGCAAGAATTTATTACAGCTTGTGCTTAATTTATACTCCATCATACAATGGAGTTGCGTGCTGAAAACAGCAGATCTACAAGCTCCCCGACGTCTCACAATCGCAATGCGTTTATATGAGCTTGATAGTCTATTTTCGGCAGCACAAATCCACCGCACGACGAAGTATAAATTAGGCTTTGTTCGTCACTCAGCCGCCACACTCAGCAATCTACTATATTGCATGCCTAGATATACATTTAAAACTGTCTTGTGGGGTTATAATGTTTTTCCCGGGGAAACTTTTTGAGAGGGAATGAATGTATTCTCAAGCAGACATCATAGGTTAAAAGCAGAGGGGGGGGGGGGGGGGGGGGGAAAGATTAGCTAGTAAAGCGATCTCTAAATGACCCATCCCAGCAAAGTTGTTCACGGTAATACTTTGTTCCTCGTTGAGTATGGATGTCATATTGGTCCCTTTTCTATTGGATTAGCCTATACAGATTATTTCCCTCATAGGTGCATATTGCCTGCTTCCTCTAAAATCTGTACATGTACATGTAGTTATTATAAACATGTCTCGAAGCTGTGCAATGGGCTGGAACTGCGCGTGGGAGATGTGTCTTTTGAGAACAGGAGGTGAACTCCGCCGTCAACCGCGTTGTTGTTGCAGTTGAGGGTGGCCGCCACCGGGAGGCTCTGCTGGCGGCGGTTGGGTCGAGAATTGCGGCGTGGGCGGGGTGGAGGGTCGGGCCGCGGGGAGGCGGGAGGGCTTTGACAAACGGATGCAGGGTTGTCAAGGTGGTTGTTGTCGTGGTCGGATCTCGCCGAGTCGTCGTCGATGTCCGTCTCGTCGATCAAGGGAATGCTGTGGACCAAGTCATTGATGAGGAATTCTGGAGGCGCCATGAATTCATGGATGGAGTTCCTGGATCCTGGCTTCTCGTGGCCGTCATAAAGGGAGCTACGGAACACTTTCGCCACTCGGATCTGTGGCGTTGTGGAAGGGAACAGATAAGGGAGACGCAAAACAAGCAGAGAAATTTTACATTTAGAAAGATTACAAAAATAGCCTGATGAAGCTACGTAGATCTATTCTTTAAGTATACTCATCTATAAGTTACTCCGTTACTTACTTGTCAAATTTATTGATCAAATGAAAGTAAAACGCATGCATCTAAAAGTAAAAAAAATTTTTAGGAAGAATACCAGCCTTTTTGACACGTGCATGCTTTGATCACTTTTTTATTTTATTTTTACATTCTCAATATTAGTTTATAGTACACACACGCACGCACGCACGCACGCACGCACGCACGCACGCACGCACGCACGCACGCACGCACACACACACACAAACACACACACACACAGCCTGCACCGCTCAGTTCACACGGCTGTGAATTTAAGTTCTATCAAACAAGAGTGACAGCAGACCCACATCCCCAAAAGGCTGGTAGCCCACTCTATTTTTTGAATAAACTAACTAATAAACATATATTTCATGTAGCACACTCCAGTTGACAACTTGACAGGTGTTTCACATTGGCAGTCTGACGAGAACAGTTGAAATTCTACACATGTCAGCACATTGTCAAGACATTCAAAACTGATGGTGTGACCTCAGTGAGGATGAAGACAATAAAGAAAAATACACAGTAAAATAGTGTTAATCTATACATTTGCAGATGTAACTAACTCCAAGAGTGTACAAATGTAACCCAATGTTATGGTTACATTTGTACACTCGCAGAGTTTTATTAACAGGTTTTACTGTGTACAGATTACAATGCAGTATAGGCTATACAAGTATACATGATTGGTTGAAACACTGACCAGGTACTGGAGAACTTAGACAGACGGCTGGAACATAGAACATGAGAGAGCAGAGAGGGACAGTGACGAAGTGGACAACACAGAACACGAGCGAGCACAGAAAAGACGGTGACGGAGTAGAGAACACAGAACATGGCAGAGCACAGAAAGGACGGTGACGGAGTAGAGAACACTGACTGAGCAGCATGCCAAGTCGTAGGAGAACGTTCGCTTTCATGCCGCGATAAAGAAACACGTCCACAGTGGCGTGCACAGATAGACACTAGGGGGTGCTAGAGCACCCCCTGCCCTTTTGGCAATGTGCCCTTTTGAAAAAAAAAGAAAAAAAAACCTTTTTTTTTTCTTCTTTTTTTTAGATTTTTCAAAAATAGCAGACCTACAAGTTCATAGCGCGCCACTCGGTGGCGCGCTATGAGCTTGTAGATCTGCTATTTTTCAATAGCTAAAGCATAACATAATGCTAACACCAAAAGGGGTTCCCGCCCAAAATGGATTAAGGCAACCGGCCGGTTCCACGCGCTGCACAAGGTGCCCTTTTTTAACTTGAGCACCTGCCCCTCTAAATGTCTGTGCACGCCACTGCACGTCCAGCAGATTGAGAAAAAGGCTTGTTTCAATGCAGTGGAAATATAGGAAAAGTCCACACTGGGGAAATCCTCTAGCGTTGATTTAATGTGAGTGCAACACTGCAAACACTGCAAACCTATAGTGGACTAAACATGCAATAATTTAAACATGCAATTCAAAGCAGCAGTGATATGCAGAAAGCCTTGCACATGCCTCACATCAAAGGATATATATGCAGAGAAATCCAATTTCCAGAGCAGACAAAGCCACTATATATGTGCACACGCACGCATGCGCGCGCATGCGCGCACGCACGCACGCACGCACGCACGCACGCACGCACGCTACTTTTTATTTTATTTTCTGCCCCACCATGAAATACGCATGTCTGTCTACCTGTGAAAATGAACGGATGTCATGGCAACAGTGATGTAGTGACTATTATATGACCCCATTGACACGCCAAAAATGAAGAATCCAGGCAACACAGAGAATGATGTTCAATGTCCTTGTTCTTTTTGAAAAAGTGCCCATTAATTTGTCATATTAATATGTCAGATTAATTTGGATGTGTATATAGCTACATCTGGGAGATGTAAACATTCGAGTATGCAATTGTCAATAAGCTATATAACTCAAAGTATGATTTTTTTAAAGGAAAATGGAAAGTTGAGGGGATGAGAAGTTAGACAAGGTGTCCTTGAATCAGTGGCTCCTCTGTTTTGAGTCATTGCAACCGGAAGTGCTGACTTATTCAGTCAATTCAGTCAATCAATCAATGCAGTGAGTCAGTGACATCCTCAGTGTTCATTCATTTATCCACATGTAGATTCTCTGAGTGACCTGAACACTGAGGATTTTAATGTACAAAGTTTTAACCTCCAAAAGATGGACAGTACACGAAGAAAAGTGTACCAGTAAAGTTGTTCCTAAAAGTAGAGAGAAATAAGGCATTTCGGCAGCTGTGAAACAAAATTAAGTGAGGAATCGTTGAAGCTGTGGAGAAGAAAGGTTTGATATGTTGAAATGTTGCAGGCATACTGTATACTCGAAGGTTTACATCATTCCATATTTGAATGACAAAAACCACTAAATGAAAGCCACTACCTTTTCTGCTATGATGGTATCGTGGTTTAGAAGAATGACTTTGTTCCACTCTCCCATGACAATCTTTTCATAATTGTGTGTAATGTTGTCCAGGTCACATTATGCATAAATAATGCAATACTAGTGGTTTATTAGCTTAGACAGCAGTCATCATAATCAACATAGGCTATAATATTGTTTCACTTTAGCGGATGTTGACTACCGGTATTTACTTAATCTTTGCGGGGGGTATTTACTGAGAATAACAAGGTATGTTTCCAAATAACCTTGAAATTGAAATTAAATCCCTACATTTTGTATTGATTCATTGAAGTCTTCTCTATCAGTCTTCTCTATCATGATTAGTTTCAAAATTAGGTTCTAAATGGGCGTGTCTGCTTCCTCAATCGATGTCACTTTGATACATGCATAACCAATTCATATTTTAAATACAGAACGTTGCTCTGAATGCTGGATGCATCATTTTCGTTTTCACCGGAGCTGAGTGCAGCAGAGAGCAGCAGAGAGCAGCAGAGAGCAGCAGAGGGCAGCAGAGAGCAGCAGAGGGCAGCAGAGGGCAGTGCAGCATAAAAGCAAGCAGATTAAAAGACTGAGGTAGTGAAGAAGAGTTAAAACAATAGAAATAGAAATGATCAAACGTCACAGGTTCACAAAACCAACATAACCACCAGATGAAGCCAACCAAGAGCTCGGGCACAGCAGTGTGACAATGTGTCATGCATATGTCTCGCACGCACACACACACACACACACGCACGTGAGCACACACACACACGCACGCACGCACGCACGCACGCACGCGCGCGCGCGTGCGCACGCACACACACACACACACACACACACACAGACACACACTCGCAGAGGCATAATAGCAAACACCCAATCATTCAAACAAAACAACAAATTTCAATTTGGATGTTGGATATCACAATTTCTGGCAGCCAAGGATGGACATATAATTCTATCAGGAGGAGATGCAGTTCATTCATGCTCATTCCAAATGGGCTGTTGTGGTCGGTTTGTTTAAATTCAATTTATTTTGCGATGTGCCGGTAATGGATGGCAGAAACTCACTCCCAGGCGCACCAGTTGCATTGGAGAGAACTACGTGAGTGGGAGTAGAAATATTGGTTACGTCATGGAGTTGGCTCAGAACAGACGAGCGGCGGCGCGCAGCACCCTGAAAGGAGCCGCTCCTCTTGAAGGTGCTCACGACTTCCATCTGATGGGGAAACACAGAAGGACAGGCAACATGGACGTGACGATAAAACCTCTACTGGTTGTGTGGGAGAAGAGTATGGCACGCTCTCAACAGGTCCAGAACGAATAGAAAAACAAAAGTTGGAAGGAATTTAAAGGTGGGCATGTTAAATGGACATGGCAAATAAATAAATAAAATTATTTTAACTTTATACAAAATGAAAACCTAGTTAAATTAACACTGCAGATTTTAGTAGCGTGATCTTTCCCCATGCAGTCCAGACATGAGGACCTTAGACATGTACGATTCAGGTTCAATGTCACATGACCAAGTGCATGGTCAGGACTTTACCCCAAATTACATAATGTTCCGCAAAGTCTGTCCTCTGCTTAGTCTCGCGCAGCCAGACGATTGAAAATCTCTGCCTAACGACACGTCTGGTGAAACCTACGGCCACTTTGAAAACCAATGCTGATACCGTCCCACTATTAGGGACCACACCCTATGAAGACTTGGCCTTGGTTCTGCAATGCAGGTTTTTTTTTTTTTGATCTCCAAATTGTTTTAGCAACTACAAAGATGTCACAACATGTCACCTGAAGTACGTCGTATGAGTAGACGTATGAGTAGACGGAGATCTCTGATCATCTGGCAATGGAAGGGAATCAAAGTTGTTTTACATTTATTACAATTCCTGAGGCACTAGTCAATTATAAACATACAGGTGTAGGTGCATGTCATGTGCAAATTATGACATATAGAAACAAAACATAAAGACACACAGTGAAGCAACAACTGAATCTGTACTGATCTCTATGAGAGGGAGAGAATAGTAGCGTTATGTGGGGTGCATTAACCGTAGGCTACTCTTGGCCGCACGCACGCACGCACGCACGCACGCACGCACGCACGCACGCATGCACGCACGCATGCACGCACGCACACACAATGTGTCAGCCCATTGTATCATATCAATACAATGCTAAATACAGGACCAAAATGGAGAATACAACTGCACCATATAGAACAAAACAGAAGACAAAAACATGAAATGATGAAATGTAATTAAGGCATTGTGATGTTGAAAGGGGTGAAAGAAAAGTTAAAGGACATTCAACACTCACTGCTACACAGTTATTCATATGTTTTATTGATCACATGATGGCGGCGAGAATGTTTGGTTATGATGTAACCTTTGTTCTTCGAGTGAAGAGACTATCTCTGCATCCCGAGGCCATTCGGAAGACAGTATCCCGATCTATTTTGAGCAGTGGTTCTATTTCAAGCAGTGATGCCACGCTAACACAGTAACACTACTAATCAAGGTGTGGCCGGCAGCACAGCCTGAGGTGATGGCTGGCTGACAACACGACACAGTTTGACTGGAAAAGATCCAACTGTACCTGAGTCTGAATACGATTGAGTCCTCGGAACCAGAGGATCTGGCCTCGCCGCAGTTCCCTCTCGGCGTGGTCAATCTCGTCCTCGTCGTCCGCCATGTCGTCGTCCTGGATCTCCTCCATGGGCCTCCCGGAACCTGCCGTCTTCAGGCATTTGAGGTGGTGTGTGGGTACGGAGGTGATGACCTGTCACAGCCAAGTATAGTTAGCAATCATCCTATCACACTTAATCAAGGTTGCTCACTCCTCTCCATTAAAAACTTGCCCTCTTTAGCATATCAGCATGTTTAGCTTCACCTTAAACCATTTAGGCCTGACGTCGAAATATATAAAAAGTCTTCTGAAAGAATATACAAGCTTGTAGATCTGCTATTTTTCAATAGCTAAAGTATAACATAATGCTTAGTTAAAACACCAAAACGGGTTCCCGACTTCCCGTCCAGAATGGGTTAAATAGTGCCATGTGTCAATAATGGGATTTACCTAAACGCTTTATTCACAGTAATCATCAATACGGTATAAGAGAGAAACATGTTGATATGCTGCCCATATTTATGGGTAAAATTAATTGTCTAAAGAATATGGGTATAACCTAATGTGTTGTATATTGTCTCTATATGTTTCTTTACATCTTTCACATATAATAATGTTTTACCAAAAAACACTAGGAACAAGATAGGAAAGAGGTAGTGTTACCTGTCCCCAAAGCAGCTCCCCAAGTCCCACAAATAAGCACCACAGCCACTGCTCCGCGTTGAGAGGCGCGCAGCTAAAAGGCTTTCCCCCAAACTGCACGATCGCAATCTGAACACAACAGAACAATACAGAGAACAAGCTTAAACGCATTGGATTAAAGCAACGTATCAAATTGATATACCACGTTGTTTTGTAAGCCATGTGGAAGTAAAGCTCATTTGGATCTGTTGCGAATGGTCTAAGCAATCTATTTAATTAAGATTTGTACATTCCACAGCCCTTCTGCTAAATTGATCAGTCATATCACTCATTTAACTATATCAAATTTGTGTTGAATGTTTCAAATGTATTTCAAGATATAAAACTGTCAAATGCATTTGACAGTCTTGAATGAAAATGTATTTGTAATTTAATTAAAAATGTTAATATTTCCTTCGTTTGTGCCTGCTGCACATTAGCCCTCAAAATAATTCATATTACCTTTCACTGAAATGTTGAAGACTGTATTTATCTTACAGTAGGTCTGCTCTCTGCAGTCTGATTAGTCAAATTTGAGCCTATTGACCCAATTGTCCATTATTACCAAAATTCATGGGACTGGTCAAAATGAATTGAATGAACAAACACTCAAACAGATTTAACTGCGCATGCTATAGAAACTCACTTGCAGAACAAAAGTGCCCAAGACGATACTGCAGAAGATCGGGTTGGAGAAGATCCCGTCGAACACATTTCTCTCTCCGTGGATCTTGCGTGCATTGATCTCATTGAACAGCTGCATGAGCACAAATATGTTGAAGATGATGGTGTAGTGCTCAGACGGGGGCGCGTGCAGCGGGGCGTTGCGGCCACTGTCGATGTTGAAGATCTTCTCTCCTGCAGTGGGACAAAGACATCAGAGTCATAATGGCAGTGGCGTGCACAGATAGACACTAGGGGGTGCTAGAGCACCCTTTTCCCTCTGTACAAAATGTTCCCTTTTGGAAAGAAAATGTTTTTTTTGTGTTTGTTTTTTTACAGTGTACAGTATGTGGACCATGGTGACATTGATCAATTCTTGATAAAAAGCTTCTAATATAGTATTTAGGCCCCAAAATCTATAAATATCACACTATTAAGGCAACCGGCCGGTTCCACGTGCTGCACAAGGTGCCCTTTTTTCACTTGAGCACCTGCCCCTCTAAATGTCTGTGCACGCCACTGGGCAGTGGTGGGAAAAGTACTCAAATGTTTTACATTTTTCAAATGTATAAAAATCATTTGGAAAATAGCTGATCTACAAGTTCACAATGCGTCGCATCGCGACGCATTGTGATCTTGTAGATCGTCTGTTTTCGAATAGCCAAAATGTATCGGTTGAAGTGGTTAATGTATGTTTTGGAATAATAATCAAAATCTACAAAGTAAGTAGTAACTAAAGTTTTCAAATAAATGCAGTGGAGTAAAACTACAATATTTGGATCCAAAACGTAGTGCAGTAGAAGTGAAAGTATTGGAAATTGGAAATACTCAAGTAAAGTATTAATATCTCAGAATTGTACTTAAGTACAGTACTTGAGTAAATGTGCTTAGTTACTTTACACCACTGGTATTATATACGGCCTTTTGTTTTTTGCTAACAATAGTTTTTATTTTATTTTATTCATCACAAAAACAACACAATTATGCAAGTCTGGCATTATGAATGAATACAAATAACAACGGATCTGGATTAAAACATCCAGCAGCCATCTGGATCATCATCTTTTTTCTTTTTCTTTTTCCCGGATGTAAAAATCCCATTAATTCACTTTTTTAACCTTTTTACGTCACGATTCATCTCGTAGTTAGCTGGCTTTGTTTCAGGCTTACAAAACTCTTGGGAGTGGTTTTGAAAGGTAATTTCAACCATTGTACAGTAGGCTTGATGTTCAGAATCAGCCATAGAGCATCATTGTACAGTAGGCTTGATGTTCACAATCAGCCATAGAGCATCATTGTACAGTAGGCTTGATGTTCGGAATCAGCCATAGAGCATCATTGCAATAAATGACACTGTAATTTCTCTACTTGTATTGTAATTACTTGCAAACTGCAAGTAGAGAACAGATGGATGGTAACCTAAAAACCGTCTGCAACTGTGTGTCATTTTGAAAAGGGAACTGAAAATAATATAGTATCTATTGAGCAATGTTTGTTCATGTTCACTCACTAGCTGACGCGGCTCTGTATTGAGGATTTTTCGAGCGCATATCACGTTGTGAGGACTTATCTAAATACTGATACTGAAGTTCAGTTAAGGTTGAGATTATTGCTGTGTAAATACGGTGGAATGACACGGCAATCATAAGAGAGTTCGAAAGAAAAAGCGCATCATCTTGAAATTAAGCATGTACATGTTTACAGGCACAGCACATGCACTCACACTCCAATGAGGTGTGGACCACCTACCTACAAACAGAATGGTGAAGATGATGATGAGCTGGTAGATGCCGTGGCCCAGGATGTTCTTCATCATGGTGAGGGAGATGAGGGGGTTGTTGCGGCCGTAGGGCTTCCTTAGCAAGAGGGATTCGGTGGGGGGTTCAGTGGCCAACGCCAGCGAGGCAAGGGTATCCATGATCAGGTTGACCCAGAGCATCTGCACTGCCTTCAGAGGAGAGTCCTAAGCAAACAATCAGAGAGACATAAAGGCTGGAACTGGAGCCGTGCTGCTAGCTGCTACTTTGCCACATATTCGTGGTTTCCGGCAGTCTCAGTGATTCAGGTTCATATGCATAAGGCCCCGATATACACTGTAAAAGTCTTAACCCATTTAGACCTAAGTTTGATTCTACAAATGTCTTCTAAATCATGAGTGTTCATAAAACCCTATATGTTTCTATGTCAGTGGTTCTCAAACTATTTCATGTCATGGAGCCCTAGAATTCTATGTAATTGGCCTCCGACCCACATCTGAAAATATGTAGTTCCAGAGAACACCCCAGAAGCAAAGATTTTAGTTAAAAACGTTCGCTCTGAAAGAATATATATTCAAAGATTTGCACCACATTTTCACTATTTTTCAATGGCTAAAGTATAACAATGCTTAAAACACCAAAAGGGGTTCCCGCCCAGAATGGGTTAATTGAACTGTAAAAATGGAACGAAAAATGGAGTCGTAAGAAAAGTTAAACACACTAACTCCTCCTAACTATCCGTCATTTAGCTGGGGGAACCTCCTGCGATCTCCTCGAGGACACCTGGGGTCCCCGGACCCTACAGTGAGAACCAGTGTCCTAATAACAAACATGCTGATTACCTGTGTGATGCATGCACCGGTGAAGGCCACAATGACAGCCACCACATTCACTGTGAGCTGGAATTGCAGGAACTTTGAAATGCTGTCATATACGTTCCGCCCCCACATGACGGCTTTGACAATGCTGGAGAAGTTGTCGTCCGTTAAGATGATGTCGGAAGCCTCTTTCGCCACATCTGTACCAGCGATGCCCTGAGCACACAGAGGGATATGGGTTAAGATGATGTCGGAAGCCTCTTTCGCCACATCTGTACCAGCGATGCCCTGAGCACACAGAGGGATATGGGTTCCTTAACGTTTCCACCATCCAACACAGATGTCAGTGATTATTCGTTTTTTATCCTCTGGTCCTTCTATGTGGGAATATTTGAGACTTAAATCACTCTAAAATCAATCTATGTGGACATTTCATTATCTGTTTCGAACTGCGACTCCTAGAAGTCTGTTCGAAGTGAAACTAGTCTTGCCCGGAAGCAAATTCAGCATGATCTGACAGCTGAGAATATTTTGGAAGGTCAAATGACAAAAACATTATGTATTCCCTAATCCCTACTGAAAAAAGTGTCTCCGCGAATGCATGAGGTATTTTTTAGTTGGCCATTTGATTAAAACATGTTTAAAAAACACACTCTTCTCTCACACTCTCTCCCTCACTTACTTTAAGGGATTGTCTATCAATTTAAATACTTTTGTCCCCAGTGGCAGTGACAGAGATACTTGATTTCAGAGGTCAATAATAAGTCATCATCCTCTCCTCTCACCATGGCGAATCCAACATCAGCTTTCTTCAGGGCAGGCCCGTCGTTGGTCCCGTCTCCTGTCACAGCCACGACCTGACGCTGTTCCAGTACTGTGCTGTCAATGATGCCTGCCAGGGACATGAAAAACATGATTACTGTCCTCATACCAGTGTGCCTTGGAATGATCCTCAATACTATTGTAGTTCATTCGATTTCTAACCCTTTCTCCTGATGTTTGTTAAAGGAGCATTCAGTGATTTGGGTGATTTGGAAAACCACCCAGTCCGCCCCGGTAACAAAATGTGCACATGCACGCTCTACAGCCCCTCTCATCCTGATTGGATAAAGGCTTTGCCACCCGCCACCAAAACTGAAACTAGGGTTTCTTGACCCCAGGGGCTCACTGGGGACAGGGAGGAACTCCTTATATGGTCAGGACACTCTATAGTAGGGAGGAAAAAAGAAAGAAAAAAGAAAAAAGAAAAAGCAAGTGATATTTGAATTAAGTCAAATCACTGAATATACCTTTAACTTCTCCTGATTGCATACTAGTTTGTATCAACAAATCACAATGGTACCTCTTTCTAAGTTCCACATGCACTCTTTTTTTGTACATTATGTATGTTTTTGTGTGCTTGTGAAGTGTTTTATTGTGTGCTATAACTAATTAAAAGTGATTTTACTTGCACGTCCATGTATTTATTCCGGTAGCCTACCTTAAAATCTGTGGTGTAGGAGGGTACTAAATGGTGGCAGGGATGTTGAGTGTGGGCCATTTGTTAATACCCCAGAATGTCTCCCTCTTTTTCACAGCCTAATGTTGGCAGGTATGTTAGATATCTATTATCGATGTATTTGTACAGATTAGACACAGAAACACCAACCTTTTACCAAAGTGTGTTTGTCTGTTGGGGAGGAGCGAGCCAAAACCCTCAGCTTGGGCCAGACCTTGTCAAGGCGCTCTTGCTCAATCTGTTTGAATCATTGACACTTGATGAGCATGCTAGCATGTTAAACAAAAGTGTTAAAATGACAAGATGCATGCAATAATAATAATTACAAACAAACAAACAAACAAACAAACAAACATTGCTATACCTCTCCTTTCTCATTCCGGATTCGTCGATTGAACTCTTTACCGTCAATGCAGATGAAGTCATCCCCTGGCTGAATGATGCCACACTTTGCAGCGATGGCACGCGCAGTGTTAATGTTATCACCTGTCACCATGCGCACTGTGATACCTGCCTTCTGGCACTTCAAGATGGCATCTGGGACCTGCGAAAAGGGAAGATTGGTTATTGTCTGTGACAATGCATAATAGTGCGGCCCAATCACAAATTCTATTTGGAATGTCTTCAATATCAGTGATGGAACATTAATACTATCGCCTAGAATCAACCATTTTATTCTAGACTATAAATTGGCACTCGGCAGATAATTTACATTCAGAAGTTTCCTGAGACAGGCAGAAAAATTCTCTCTCCACCAGCCATCTTTATTTTTTCCATCACAATTTCATATGCACTATCTTTGATTGATTGATTGATTGAAAAATGTATTAACAGTTTTGCAGAATTACAGTACATTTCAAGCACAAACTCAATACAAAGGCTGTTAACTGTGAGTGGACGACCCAATTAAGCATTACACTTGTTTCCAATAGGGTCCACCATGTTCAAATCATAAAAAACATTTAGAGACGTACAAATAGACACTTCTATATAGACAAAGGACAGAACAGGAATTCATCATAAAGGAGGTAAAAAGGGAAAAGAAACATATACAGTGAGGGAAAAAAAGGGGTGGGCAATAACCTCATAGTGATATGAGATGAAAAAGAGTTTCAACTTTTAAGAGAAGGCTATTATGTGGTATCAACACATTATGCGTTCAATTGCAGAAAGACAATGGAAATGGCTGAGCCATTGACAGAGAAAGTCTTACTCCAATAGACTTCCATTGTAAACTGAGAATATTCATGTAATTTTCAATATGCAAAACAAACATACAGTTGATTTGGAATGTATTTCACTGTGCTCAGAGATAACAACAAGAACCACAATAATCATTAGTGTGGTTCTTGTTGTTATCTCTGTTCTTGTTGTTATCTCTGTTATCTAAGGCCTGACTCACACGTGCACAACAGAAGCTCACAATGCATTTCCAATGGGAGTCACATGGTTTGACACAACATTTGTGTTGTATGAGGGGGTGGGGGGCAGTCGAAACACAGCCGAAAGCCATACAACACAAATGTTGTGTCAAACCATGTGACTTCCATTGGAAATGCAATTTGGGGCAAGATGTAAACAAACCCTTTCTTTACATCTAGCATGCATCAATGTTTTATGCTAGATCGAAAGGTGTGAGTCAGGCCTAAGAATGTTGCCACAGGGCAAGCATTGCATAACACAATCTGGGAACCCATTGGCAAAACAAAGGATAAACAGCACCCTCTATTTTCCAAAGTCTTGTCTCGAGAGACTAAACATAATATAACATAACATAACATAATATAAGATCGTACCTCTGGACGGACAGGGTCCTCAATGCCCACCACGCCAATACAGACCATGTCGGTCAGGATGGCATTCTCATTCTCCCAGTCAGGCTCTGGGTTGCCTGGGAGGTCTCGGTATGCGATGCAAATGGTCCGTAGGCCATCACACGCCATGGGCTCGATCACCTTCTTGATCATGTCGTCCTTATCACGTGGACGGAAGGCCCGCAGCTCACCGCTCGCAGCCATTATGGATGTGCACCTTGAAAAACAAGCACAACGCTGGTCATTTAACTTCTGAGAGTGTACGATGCAATTTGGTTACACAAATGGATACATTATGATGATTCTACTGAGTTTTTTTGGTTGCCATTGTCGCAAAATTGCTTGCTCAGGGCAGAGGCATATCTACAATAAGGCGAGGGCAGGCGTCCGCCTGTCCAAATCCATTTCTGGCCTGGCCAAAATCCATACAAAAAGAGGACAAAAACAAGACCTGAGAACAGCTGATTGGCCATGCGGTAGAGCGCGACCCTCGATCACCCATTGGAATGTAAATGCATGCCTTTCAGCCTTTGTATCCTACTCGTCTGGCAGGTATATCTCTTTGAAAACCTTTAGTGCTACGATTGTGCGCGGGGAGACAACAATTAACACATATCTTGCCTGCCCAAAACGTAATTCCTGGATACGCCACTGGCTCAGGGTGGGACACTTGAATTGAATTGAATTAAAGAATGTTAGATTCAATTTAGATTGTTGTCTAGACTTTTTACCTGGTATCCTAGTTTCTCTAAGACACTACACATTGTTCCCTTGGCACTCTGCTTGAGCTTTTACATTATGGTATGTTGACTATGGTTCATGCTTATACTCTGGTTACTCTGATCTCGCTCTTGTAAGTGCACTCTGGATAAGAGTGTCTGCTACTGTAAATGCTCTGGATAAGAGTGTCTGCTACTGTAAATGCTCTGGATAAGAGTGTCTGCTACTGTAAATGCTCTGGATAAGAGTGTCTGCTACTGTAAATGCTCTGGATAAGAGTGTCTGCTACTGTAAATGTCTGAATTGTAAATTGTGAGAAACTGTGCAGAACATACAGGATAGGTGACAAATATTGGATTTAGTATTGGGTCAAGAGAAAGATTTAACCCATTTAGGACTGACGGCCAAGCTACACCAGGCTTTTCTAAAAAACGCACGCGCGGGCCGTGCGTTTAGGGTAAACGCGCGGCCCGCGCGTGCGTTTTTTAAAATAGGACTGGACCTAAATTAAACGCACGCGCGGGGGTAAACGCGTGCGTTTTGTGCGCGAAAAGCCTGGTGTAGCGTGGCCGTGAGGCCGATTCTAAAAACGGCTTCTAAATACTGACCTAAGTTTTCGGGGGGAAAAAAATGTATGCTACAAGAACCCCAAAAGGGGTTCCCGTCCTGAAGGGTATAAACACCAAAATGGGTTCCCGTCCTGATGGTAAACAAGCAACAGTGTTAACGGTTTCAAACAAACCAAACCGATTACCCTGCACAAGCTACGTATAGCCTGCTTTCTTAAAATGAATTAAAAAAGCTCCAGTTAAATTCCTTTTTTCTGAAGGCACACTTGTCAATCACATGTACAAATCCTTGTTACAAATACATTTTCTTTTCACATTTGTTTCTCACATGTTTCATGTCACTGTTGTTAGCTGACTTTGAACCATTTTTTCCCCTTTTTTTGTGCATACATACAGACAACTACATCCCTTCACTTATTTCAAAACACAAGAAAACACAAGGAAAAAAAAAAAAAAAAAAGAATAAGAGAAAAGAGAAGAGGGTAGGCCCATGTTAGACAAAAAACTTTCATTTCATTAATTTATCTGTAGACCTATAGGTGTAAGGTACATTTAATACAAAATATACAGAAAAAATACAGACAGAGAAAATAAAAATAAAAAATGAAATAGAAATAAGGAAATTAAAGGTGTGTGTCACTCACTTCTTGAGCAGGATCTCAGATGCACCTTTACTGTAGAGGCGGAAGGATCCGCCTGGAAGCTGCACCACGGTGCTCATGGATTTTCGCACCGAGTTGAAGGTGTAGACCTTGTAGAGCTTCTCCTCCGGGATCTGCTCTCGGATAGGGACGTAGTCTCTCTTCAGGTCGAGCACAAAGCCCAAGAGGCCACATTCGGTCTTGTTTCCCACCTGTTTAGGTAAGCCCCCCTCTTTGTCTGGGGGCTGAGGAAAATAGAGAGATAATTCCCAGCATATGAAGGTTAAATATATAGTAGTATATACACTGTGTTGAATCATGTAAAACACCTGCAGATAATTCAAATTAATAACAGTGTGTTAGATTTAGGTGTGCAAATATAATCATGCCAAATTACATTCACAATAGTCAATAATAGCATTGCAAATGCACAGAAATGTATAGCTACAATTGCTTTTGCTGTACATCACTGTGTCCCAAGCACGGCCTATAGGCCTGTGGATGATTCTCACAAAAGTGCCCTAAGAGGACAGGCCTTCACAGGAAAAAAAGCGAGAATGGAATCTCCTTCGTGTTTGAGTAAATGGTCACGCCCCCCTCCTACTAGTAGTATGGGATAAAGTACAGTTTTAGACTGCGACAGAGGGGGCGCTGTCTCAAGCAAAGTTGAGCCAAGAGAGACACCACCGAGTGCGCTAAAGCGCGCGAGTTGCCGTGTCGAACATTGCGTTAGTTCGCTTAGCCGACTCCCACCGTTGCAACCCGTTGCAACCCGATAGGCACAAAATAGTAAATGATGTTCTGGAGAGAGAGCGTTTCCCCCGACTGCCACTCAAAGTGGCTACTTGCCAATCACAGCACATCCTTACTCAAACACGAAGGAGATTCCACGCTCGCGGAAAAAAGTACAGGTAATCCTGAACAAAGACAATTCCTTCTCTTAAATGAACTAACTAAATGCTGAAACCAACGTGCGTGATCACTCCATAACATGACGACGCATACGGTAATCATCTCACCATGATCTTGGAGGTGTAGGCGCTGTTGATGGAGATGGAGTTGACCAACATCTCCAGCACCTTGGCATTGAGCTGGTCAGGGTCAGGGATTTCGAGGAAGTGATGGTCGCAGGTGTAGGCCTGCACAACAGTCATGCGGTTTGTGGTCAGTGTGCCGGTTTTGTCCGAGCAGATGGCAGTGGCGTTGCCCATGGTCTCACAGGCATCCAGGTGGCGGACCAGGTTGTTGTCCTTCATCATTTTCTAAAGGCAGGCATGTGTGGCACAAACAAATTATTGACAGGGAGAGTAGATACTAGCTAGCTATCAAATGTCAAAGCACCATACGGGTTGTCATTATATATATCGTGGAAAGCCAACTTCTTATAATTATCCACTAAACTAAAGGGAATTTTATATATATTAGGCGTTTTAGGTAATTAGGCTGAGGCTGTGAGCCTGTTATCACACACACACGCACACGCGTAAGCGAGCGCGGCCGCACGCACGCGCGCACGCGCGCACACACACACACACACACACACACACACACACACACACACACACACACACACACTGTGTGCACGCACTGTGTGATTCTATCGAACAATTTCAAAGTGACCCTCACAGTGAAACTTGCATGACCAAACGTGACTTCAGAGCAAACACAATATTTCTCCCTACAGAAGTCAGTTGAAATAACAACAAATACACATGAACGTTTACCTTGCCATGCTGGGAGGTTATTGTTCCTACTTATCTTCGTGTTTCCTAAAGGCAGAATGTGTCCACGCCCACAAACTTAAAACCCACACAACATCAACAATGAAAGGGACGCTCAGGGCTTCCTCTCACCTTAACAGAATAAGCCAAGGATATGGTGACGGCCAGCGGTAACCCTTCTGGCACGGCGACCACCAGCACTGTCACTCCGATGATGAAGAACTTGACGAAGTACTGCACATATACTGGCGTGCATTCTGTGATCCAAACCCTGCCCTGGACCACAAAGGTCTCGATCACAAAGTACACCACCAGGATGATAACTGTGATGGCAGACATGACCAGGCCTGGAAAGAAATCACATCCGTTTTGGTCAAATTATGCATATACACATACTGCACAGTGCTCATACGGCAAGTACTGTACAATTAGCCATGACATAGAGGAAAAACATATTTGCTCATAGCCAGATTTAACCTCTTTAACCCATTTTGACCTGAGATCAGATTCTAAAAATGTCTTCTACATTTTCAGTTTTCTGAAAAAGCTATGTTTCTATGTCAGTCGTTCTTCGATTTTTCAAAAATAGCAGACCTACAAACTCATAGCGCGCCACTCGGTGGCGCGCTATGAGCTTGTAGATCTGCTATTTTTCAATAGCTAAAGCATAACGTAATGCTAACACCAAAAGGACTTCCCACCCAAAATGGGTTAATCATAACCTATTTTATATTTCAGTCAGTATAGGCAAAAATAAAATCAATGATGATTTTACAACCATGTGTTGTTCTTGCTTACTGTAAATCACTCTGGATTAAGAGCTTCTGCTAAATGCCTAAATTGTAAATTGTATAACATTTAAAGAAATGTATACGTGTAGTAAAAATATATAAATGTTCTCTTAAATGTATTATGACGAAGTAATGATATGACGTTGGCATTATGACCATTATTTCTAATGGTCATAATATATATTTATATATAAAAGGGAAAAGATATATATACTTTACAATACTTTTATAGGATTAGGTCAACTGCATAGTGAATTCCAAACCTATTAAAGTTAAAGTTTCCTGAGACACTTTACACATAATACAACCGATGGGCACAACAATGAGGTGCCAAAAGTATTTATTTTCATTTGCATTCTGTATTATAATAACAAATCTCTCCACACGATCATTCATTTTAACCCATTTAGACCTGAGGACGATTCTACAAATGCCTTCTAAATCCTGACAGTTTTCTGAAAAACCCATGTTTCTATGTCAGTCGTTCTCAAACATTTTCATGTCAGGGACCCCCAAAAATATATGTAATTGGCCACCGACCCCCATCTGAAAATATGTTGTTCCAGGGACCTTCCAGAAGCAAAGATTTGAGTTAAAAATGTTCGCTCTGAAAGAATATAATATTCAAAGGTTTGCACCACATTTTCACGATTTTTCAAAAATAGTAGATCTACAAGCTCGTAGGTGCACTCGGTGCCGCGCTATGAGCTTGTAGATCGCTAAATGGCTAAAGTATGCTTAAAGGACCACTTCACCACTTTTCAACCTATCTTCATGTAATAGGTCCTCACTAATAATCATGAAAAAATTGTGCAATTTTTTTCTACTCGGTCTGTGTCTCATAGGAGGGCTGTGGGCAGTTCAGAAACTGTCTTCAGTGACATCATCGATGGGGAATACAAGCTAATAGAAACTGCAGGCTTTCTAGTCCTGAAAATCTTTTCAATCTTGTTTAAAAAAAAAATCTGCCTAATGATGATGTCACTGGAAGACGGTTTCTATACTGCCCACACCCCACAGCTGTCCTATGAGACACAGACAGAGTAGAAAAAAATCGTCCCATTTTTTCCTGATTATTAGTGAGGACCTATTATATGAAGATAGGTTGAAAAGTGGTGAAGTGGTCCTTTAACACACCAAAAGGGGTTCCCGTCCAGAATGGAACGTTGGTCACCTAATCCTAATGCACCTATTAATGCTACTCGGCAGCAGAGTGTTCTGTTGAACTCCTGATGACACCGACAGTAGGCCGTGCTGCAGTTATGCCTTCAGATTCAACTCCACGTTCATCTTTGAAGCCCGTCCAAATGAAACAGTATGCATATGAGACACTTGAATGGAGGAATGCTTCATTAATTAGACCCTCCAGAAAAATTTATTTATGCAATCGCGATATATACCGCATAATCAGCCAAATGGCGCAGATTATGCAGGGATCTACTTTTTTGAGTGGTGTAACCACTCCAAGGAACAGCAATGTCCGTGTTAACCTACCTATGTGACTGTGTGACTATGTGACTATGTGACTATGAGTACCAGTAGGGGCAAAAGTGGCGCTGTTGTGCCAGAAACAGAGAGAGAGGGGGGAGGGGGGGGAGGTGAGAGGGGAGTTGCACCACTCAGTTCACACGGGTGTGATTTTTTTTCAAAAAAGGCGCATAACCACACAAACTTCACACATATTTCGCAACTTCAGGCATATTTCACTGCATAAAATCACATAAAATCCTGCGTTGCATCGCAAAATCAAGGATTTTAAGCCGCATAATCAAGGATGTTTGCCCACGTTTTTCTGGAGGGTCTACTTAATGTTTTCTCACTTGAAAGTATAAGATCTAAGTTCACGACGTGAGCTTGTGTAGATCGCCTGGTTTCGTTTCGATGCGCGATACCGTTGTTGTGCGACGATGTGAGAATCCGGCTCTTAGGAAAGCACAGTCACAGACAGGACAGCACACAGGAGACGCCCACCAAAGGAAATGTGCCTCACCTGCCTTCCCAATTTGCACCGCCAGTTTGGTGAGCTTTCCTTGGAGGACCGATTTCTCTTTTTTGGTCACGTTGGTTTTCTTCTTCTTCTCCTCCTCCACCTCCCCACCCTCGGCACTCTTCAGAGGCTGCATCTCCATGGCAACTGCCTCATCCTGTTTCTTGGCTGGGATGATGCAAAGTTGGTTGAGTAGTTAGCAGTGGTGGGAAAGTAACTAAGTACATTTACTCAAGTACATGTACTTCTACTCCACTATACATCTCAGAGGCAAATATTGTACTTTTACTCCATTACAATTAATTGAGAACTAGAGTTACTATACTTTGTAGATTCTGATTAGTATTGCAAAACACACTAACCACTTCAGCACTGTATATATTTTGGCTATTTGAAAATAGCAGATCTACAAGCTCACGATTTGTTGCGATGTTACGCATTGTGAGCTTGTAGATCTGCTATATTTTCAAATGTTTTTTTTTATTTTACATTTTGAACTTGTGGAATGGGACATTCTGCACAATGAGTACTTTTACTTTTGGTACTTTAAGTACATTTTGATGCAGATACTTCTGTACTTTTACCCAAGTACATTTTTAATTCCCGACTTTTACTTGTAACGGAGTAGTTCTACTGTACATGTGAGTACTTTTTCCAGCATGGCTCTTCTGATAATTACAATTATACTTTTTTCTTTCTAAACCAGTTTTCAAAGTGCTTTTTACTATGAACATGAAAGGAAACATGATAACAAGTACAATATTGATAATAAGGGGGGAGAAAGAATCCATCTCAAGATTTAATACAAAAATAACTTAAAAAGATACTAATACTAATATATTAGTAGAAATAATTATTGAATATAAATCAATCTCTAAAACAAATTGTATTGTTTTAAGAAGCTTCTTAGCTTCTTCTATTTACGGCATAATGTGACAAACGTACTGTATGTCAGAGGACTTTAATACGTGGCCCTTTGACACAAGTGTATAAAAATAGACTTTATGCTCCATAGCAATCCAATCACAGTCCTACAAACTCACACTCACGTGTCATCGTGGATGTGACACGTCAGCGTAACGCGGCGGCTGCACGATTAAGTGTGACAGTTTCAGAGGTACATTTACATTCAGGACCTTGCAGTGTACGCTCTGTTAACAAAGCTTACCTTTGTTCTGATTGCTCTCCAGGGTGCCATCTGGCTTGCCTGTGAATAAATAAGAAATGCAGACTTGCCTTTTAGTTACAGTATGCTTGATGCTTTCACATCTGGAGACATTTGTGCTCGTTTCTTGTTTCTTTTTTAATGTTCTCATTTTTTTCCTTTTTTTTTGCAGTGCATGTAAAAGTCCCCTCCTGGAAGAATAATTATGCCAGCTTCTGAGGTGGAAAGACAAGAGGCAAATGTATTCAAGGTAGTAAGTAGCCTAGCCTTGTCCCATTTTTTAGAGTCTTTGGTATGACCCGGCCAGGGATTGAACCCCGACCTCCCAGTCACAGGGCGGACACTCTAACCACAAGGCCACTGAGCTATTCAAGGTAGGGTAAGTGATATTTTGTGGTTATGTAAGGGATAATATCTGGCTAGGTGGTCATTGTCGGGAGATAATTCACCGACAGGGAGTTTAACCACCGAGGCAAAGCCCAGGTGGTTAATCACCTTGAAGGTGAATTACAGTATATCCCGACAATGACCACCTAGCCAGATATTATCCTGCTTATTACATGGCTACCTAGCATAAATTAATAAACTGATCCAAAACACAACAAATAAAGGATTCGCGCTGGCTCGCCTGGCTGCGTCTATACCTGGAGGGCTGGAGCACTGTTGGAAAACAAGGAAGTGAGTTGATCAATTTTCGTAATTTTTCGGGTACTGCTAGTCTATTTCTAGCTCAAATGTTCAAAAAGGATTTGAGAGCAATGTTTAGCTGTAAAGGACATTGTGTGTCACAGTGTGTGTGTGTTTACATGGCAGTCATGTTGGAAACAACAGTACAGTAAATCAAGCGGGGCGCAGCCGCGCAGCTGGTGCTCAGAGGGTTTGATTAGGCAGCGGTCTGTTCTAGAGCGGTTAGAAATAACTGACCAATCAGAATCAAGCATTCAACCAAGCCATGTAATAAAAAAGATTAACTCACTATATTCTGATAGTAATCATTGTTATAATATAGAGTGTTTGTTCAATAACAGAGGTCTCCCTGTCTCTCCAGCTCTTTGATAAACAGAAAATACATTTTCAGGTAGGTGATAAAATTTCAGCCAATCGGGAGAAAAGTTACCATTTATCAGCTTAATTTTTTAGAGTGTTCCAGTTCCAATTTGGTCTGCTCATTTCTTTGTGTCATCACTTACAATTCCACTTGTTTATATCCTGACTGAGTTCTCTATCCTGATTGGATAACATTGCTATCCTGATCTGAAAATGCAATTTCTGTTTAATAAAAAGCTGGAGAGACATGTAGATCACAATATAGAACTTATTTTAACCAAAGCAAATCACTTACCCTACCTTTAAGACAATTTAAGGCAATTCAAAATGCTTTACACAAGGCATAAAAGGTTATTGTATTAGAGATAATGAGTAGAAAACAAATAAATACATCCGGGTGCCGTGCATTAACATGTTTTTAAACCTCCAACCAAATCTTCAATTGATTTAACGACGACAGAGAACATAGTCTCGGGACTGAAGAACAGAAAACACAGATAGACGTGCTTTGTTTCTTTGCAAAAATGAATGAAAGGAAAGAAAAAGAAAGACAGAAAATGAGTAGGCAAAAATACAAGCATCAGACTGGAATGAATAAATGTGATTGCAGACATACCTATTTAGACGAACCATGCACATGTTCCGCAGCTCATGGCGTAAATGGTTGGGGGGCATGAATGACCAACTCAATTTAGCTAGATAGACAGCAGATATATATCTGAACGCAACATAAGATGCGGAGCAGAGGGGTTGAATTTAGCCTTTGAACTAGTCATGGGTGTGTTGGGGGCGAAAAATCAATCTAGTGTGTTTTCTCCCACTCCTCTTTCAAGCCAAGTGCACCTGCACCATGGCACATTGCAATTTAGATAGCGTATTCGGTAAGTTTTCTGCTTACGTGCAAAAGTGGAAAAGTGGAGCAGGAAAAATGCAATATGTCAGGAGACTGGGGAAAACACAAGTTCTTCGCTTACCGGAAAAACATCAATGGAGAGGTACAGTAGACCGCCCTCAGTGGCTGAGCTACTGCCATATTTTAGAATCACACCTTCCTCCTATAAAGATTCCTTATTTATGTATCTTAGTTAGGCCCTATATTTAAACTACCTACTGTATGTGTATGTGTATATGTATAACCAGCTCAGTGGCCTTGTGGTTAGAGTGTCCGCCCTGAGACTGGGAGGTTGGGTCATACCAAAGACTGTAAAAATGGGACCCAGTGCCTCCCTGCTTGACACTCAGCATCAAGGGTTGGATTGGGGGGTAAGTCCCTGCGACATACTAGCGTCATGTCCAGGGGGTGTACTTGTACATCAAGCTGCCTCACGCTACAGAAACAGGAGATAGGCTCCTGCCCCTATGGGCCCCATGGCTCGGCAAGGCTACTTACTTACTTACTT
>NC_136807.1:8888283-8948283 GCF_951216825.1 Electrona antarctica | reverse complement strand
CCCACCTACAGAGCGAGTGGGACTGGGACAGTATGTCGCACAGATCTCCAAAGTGTGGTTAACAGAGAGGGAAATGACTGAGGCTGAGCAGTGAGCACACAAAGTGCAATAAATGCGATGCTATAGTTCCCTCTGCAAAGGTTGTTGCAACTTGTACCACGTCCACATTGAGGAAACATCTCAAAATCAATATGCCTACACGAGTCCACAACTCACGAGAATAATCTAGGCACATCGCGTTTGTGAGCCATGCGGAAAGCCGTGCCCGCTCTCCCGCAGCTCCACCACAGCCGGCGGGGGACGATCTGATGCAAGGCTGGTTTACTTTCCCCAGGCTAGTAACGTAATAGAAAATAAAAACTACTAACATCTACACAGCTTTTCATTAGGCCGCGGCGTATTGTACAACTGTTGTTAATGGTGAACGCCAATGACTCGACGTCTTTCTGTCTGATATTTTATGAATCACGTTAACTATAGAGCCAAATCAATTTGTCTGCACTTATTTTGTACAACTTATAAGCAACTCAACTGCTTTTGATTTGGCTCTAAATTAATCGCGTGACTGTTGAGAGCCCAGCGTTTAGGTGCATATAGATTGATTACTTTATAAACAGTTTGCAGAAAAAAGCACAGGACAGTAAGTTCAATACAAGGTCTGCTAAGAGGATTTTATAATCCAAGAAAGCACTATGGCTTGTTTCCATTAGGGTAAGGGGTCCTTCATATTAAATTAATCTGAACATTAAAGACAACATTTGTCATCACAACAATATAATTATTGCAATGTGTACTGTATATTTAATATACAGTACAAATTGCAATATACAGTACAAATTGCAACAATGATATTGTTGTGGTGGCTAGCTGCTGGTGGTGGTGGTGGTGGTGAAGTTTAAATAATAGTGCCACCTCATAATTGTAAAGTGCATTTTCAATAATTGAATTAATTAATTTGTGTTTATTATGTACTTGGTTAGGTTAGTTATAATATAAGCATAATCTATGTCAGAAAAAAGGGGTAGAAAATAATATTAGGATCCGTTAAGGGAACCGTTAGGAACCGGAACCGTTAAGAGGGATCCGGGAAGGATCCGGAACCGTTAAAATAGGGACGACACTCTACCTTTCTTGTCTTTCTTCTCCTCCTCCATGTCTCCGGCCCCCAGCAGTGTGAAGATGATCCCAGTCTGCGAGTTGACCCCAACAGCCGTTACAAGCATCTTCCCTGATCCTTCCATCACATGGGTTCCTAATGTGCGCACGCACGCACGCACGCACGCACGCACGCACGCACGCACGCACGCACGCACGCACACACACACACACGGAGATATGGAAATGAAGATTGTCAAGAACTCCCAGCTTTAAAGCTGTGATCTGTAGGTTTTATGTCCAAGGTAATTGCAACTGTTACAAACAAAGTTCGTACCTGGGTCTCACTCTTGGGAGACCAAACATCCATTGCTTTTCCAAGAGGGAAAATCCCTGCTTGGCCATTGGTGCCTAAGGCAGTATTACTTGTCCAACACAGAACCAGCGTCTATAGAATGTCTCAATGAAAGAGTAAGGAGACCACCTCCGACCACTGCAGATTGTATTAACATACTCTGCCATACAGATTGATTTAAATAAAGATGTATACATTCAAATAAGTTCCATATTGAAGCTTAAGGCAAGAACTTTGAGCATTTGATCCCAATTGGAGTCTGAAAAGGCATTGATGAAATTCAGGTCACGCATGTTTTTCTTTTTCTGTCTTCACGCGTGTATGCATCCATATAATAGTGTTGTTTAAAGGATGCTATGAAGTGTTAAGATTGCTTCAGATCAATGAAAGAGTCGTCTTGCAACTGAAAATCAAAACACGACATGTTTGTTTCTTCATTTTAAACCAAATTTAAAATGCATTACAGTATATCCTGTCGCTCTACAAATAAACATAAATAAATATAAATAAATAAATAAATAAATAAATAAATAAATAAATAAATAAATAAATAAATACAAATAAATAAATACAAATAAATAAATACAAATAAATAAAAAATAAATAACAAATAAATAAATAAATAAATAAATAAATAAATAAATAATAAATAATAAATAATAAATAATAAATAATAAATAATAAATAATAAATACTGAAACACTAAAATAATAGGTTATTAACAGACGGACCCGGTCGTGCAACTAAGTATAAATTAGACCTAACCCCAATATAAACTTGTAAAGTAGCCTACTGCCAATTCCAAACCATGTATGTACTACATTTGTTTGCTAAGAAATATAATAAATTTTCAATTGTATTCAATATATACTGCAGTGTACACAGCAAGCCCCCATCCACATAGCAAAATCTTCAATTTGATTAAAGAAGAAAAAAAGGAAAAGATGAAAAGAATAAAAGTAAAATAAAAAACTGTAACACCTTTATCATATATTTATTTTCGTCTATGGTGTGATGTATAACCATAAAGAGTCATTGTAGCTGTGATTGCTGTACACTACAGTGGGTGGTACAATCCTCATGGCTGGAACTGATATCCCTTAATAATAGCATTGAAAAAGAAAAACATTTACAAAATGTGACATTATTTAACTGTTTTGGTGTAACACTTAATCCTATTATTTGTCCGGAAGAACATGGTGGATATTAAGCATAGCTCTTGAGGAATCATATTCCCATGGGAGCGCTATTCTTTTTAAATGAGAGGCGAGGCTTGTGTTATGATGGGTTTCAACAAGGTGATGTGTGTGTTAGAAAGACATGCCCTTGTTGCATTTCCACCCATAATGAGGAAAGAGAGGAATAGAAAAGCCCCACAAACCACAAAGCCATTGCTTAATATCAACAGCAGTTCCTATACCACGATATGGTTCATCTCAAAATGCCAACAAATAAGTATTGTGACTACAACATGTTATAATGTATCAAAATATAACTCCTTTATTTAGATGAAGCATTGTGCGTTCTCACTACGTTTAAACAAGTGACACAGAGGCACTTGCTCTGACACTACTCGCCACTTCTTTCACCGATGCTTGTGGTTTTTGCTTGGCAGTGCTCTGCCAGCCTCATCCTTCTCTCTCTGACTTTGTCCGTGACTACTAACTACTACCATACATAAATATAGATACTACAGCACTCAAAGTGGAGCCGCAACAACTATAAACCAATTTAGCTTTAGGCACCAGTTGGCCACGATTATTTTAAAATAAGTTTCTTCTTTGCTAAAGATAGAACAGTGGAGGGAGACAGGAAGAAGAGCGAGCATGGACGACATGTGAACTGATCTCGGGCCAGATTCGAAAACCAGGACGTTACAATTAGGTTTTAAGCTCATAACCGTTTGAATGAACTATACTAGGGTGCTTCTGTTTCGTGTTTGTTGTTGTTGCTTCTTAACCCATTTTGTCCTGAGATCAGATTCTAAAAATGTCTGTTTGAAAATGACAGTTTTCTGAAATAGCAATGTTTCTGTCAGTGGTTCTTCAATTTTTCAAAAATAGCAGACCTACAAGCTCATAGCGCGCCACTCGGTGGCACGCTATGAGCTTGTAGATCTGCTATTTTTCAATAGCTAAAGCATAACATAATGCTAACACCAAAAGGTTCCCGCCCAAAGTGGGTTAACCTTCGGTTGCACTGCACCGCTGCGTCGCTGGAACTCATAAATACTTTGGTCACCTTCCTGTGTTTTTCTCCCACCGGGGGAAGAGATCCAATTAGAGCCACACACAACAGACCTCCATTATATTCCCATTAATTACAGCACTCCATCACACACAGGGAGGAGCGCCTCCCGCTCAGGATCCTCCAAACAGCACTCTGGAGCAATGTGTCTCAACCTGTAGGTCACCACATGTTATCACAGGATAACAGACCACTAGTACAAAGTAAAGTATTGCAAAGTAGTCATTTAAAGGGGGTGTATAAGAAGTATTAATAAGCTATTATGTTTGTTTAGCAACAGGGGGACTTCTCGTCTCTCACCCATTTTGGGCGGGAACCCCTTTTGGTGTTTTAAACATTATGTTATAATTTAGCTATTGAAATATAGCAGATCTAAAAGCTCATAGCGCGCCACCGAGTGGCGCGCTACGAGCTTGTAGGTCTGCTATTTTTTGAAAAATCGTGAAAATATTTATTTCAGAAAACTGGAGGATTTAGAAGATTTTTTTTAAATTTCGAGATCAGGCCTAAATGGGTAAACAGAACAGACATAAACAGAACAGACATTTTCAGGTCGGGATACCAATTTTATCAGGGGAGACAGACAGACAGGCAACTCATACTACACCCAATATTTAGAATAAGCAAGGGAAATCTGAATTGACGGACAAATTGGAACTGGAAGACTATAAAATTGAAGCTGTTGAATGATCTGTGTTGGGTATTCTCTCCTGATTGGATACAATTGGTATCCTGACTTGAAAATGTATTTTTCACCCTATAACAGGTCCATTTGGTTTCATTTGTACACTCATTGGGAGTTAAATGAACACTAAGGGTTTGACTGTGTAGGTGTGTCTGTGTCCTGTTCTGTGTCGTTGGATGATTACGCTGAGATTGAGTCTAATGGACGCGTGACCTGGTGCTACTCAGGAAGCCGAGCAGGACCCGCAATCCTATTAGCTCTGTCAGCCCCGCTGCTTCTCTCAAGACAGCCAATGAGATTTCCCATACCTCCGTGCACACACACACAAGCACACGTGCCTGTGTGTGTGTGTGTGTGTGTGTGTGTGTGTGTGTGTGTGTGTGTGTGTGTGTGTGTGTGTGTGTGTGTGTGTGTGCGTGCGTGCCACGGCACCCGCAAAGGCGCACACTCTCATCGGACACTGACGTCACGCAATGAGCGCGCATTCATATAGCGACAGAATGTACAAACAGGTGCGTAGACGGTCGGTTGATATCAATATTTACACTGCAAGTCAATATACAAGCACCCTGAAGCATTATCTACTGTATATGGAACACGGCCATGTCATATGCACAACGTCCAGAAATATTTGATATACTTCCCCCCAGCCACAACAGACCTGGTGGCACCAGTGGGGTACCAGGCTGTAACATGATTAGGGTATCCACAGCAACTCACCAGACAACAACATGGGGTCTTTGTCCACAGATTTGCTGACTTGGTCCGACTCCCCTGTCAGCGAGCTCTCATCGATCTTGAGGTCGTTTCCCTGGATCAGTATTCCGTCAGCGGGCAGCAGGTCGCCTGGGAGGTGGAGGCAGGAGACACAATATCGGAGCGGGATCATGTATGGCACAGAACGGAACGACCGACATTGTACTGAAACTTTGCAGTGCATCTGCAAAAAACATGGAGGATTATCAAGCCAATGTTTAACCATTAATTGCGTGCGTGCGTGCGTGCGTGCGTGCGTGCGTGCGTGCGTGCGTGCGTGCGTGCGTGCGTGCGTGCGTGCGTGCGTGCGTGCATGCGTGCGTGCGTGCGTGCGTGCCCCGGCTACAGAACCTAACTTTAAAGCCCTCCCTTTTTCTAGAGAACACATCATTGAAGCTCCCCGTGTTTAAATACCTCCTTTTCACAAGTCTCCGCTTTTGAGGCTCAGCGATCAGTCAATATCATTTCGCTAACCCTAGTGCATTTACATTGATATTTTTGTTGTTGTATTAATGTTCATTCATGTTCTCTAAATGAATGAAACTGGGAGTATTTATTTGACACTGACCATATTTGACTTGGGCCACGTCGCCCACCACCAGGTCGGCCACGGGGATCTGGATGACCGTGCCATTACGCACCACGGCGAAGCGCTGCTCCTGCTCGATGCGGTTCTGGAGCCCGCGGAACTGCTTCTCTTTACTCCAGTCATTGAAGGCCGTCACCAGCACCACGCAAATGACCGACAGCAAAATGGCCGCCCCTTCGATCCAGCCGGCCTCCGCCTCGCCCTCGTCCTCGCCTCCAGACTCCACCTCTCCACACACTGGCCCGAGGTTGAGGGTTGCAGGCAGGGAGTAAGGATAAAAACACAAATTATTATTTGTGACATATTCAAAGTCAGCCTTTTTTCTTTCTTTTTTAAAAAATATAAATACCTCCCTAAATGTTCTCTTTAGACAGTTAATATCCGGTATTGAAGATATAGGCTAACTGAATTGAAGCAGGACTCATTCCGGCCGTTTTGGTGGTGATTTGGATTTTTCTAACTTGGGACAGCTCCCCAGAACCTCTTATGGTAAGGTTCATAGGCTACAAAACCATTGGTCATCCTTATTAAGCATTTCTGTTGTGGTGAGAGTGGTCTCTCTCAGCTTAAGAAAATGTGTTCAACGCAAGCACGCACGCACGCACGCACGCACGCACGCACGCACGCACGCACACACACACACACACACACACACACACACACACACACACACACACACACACACACATTAATTAATTAATGTACACATATTAACTGTGTTCAATGGCTTTCTTGTCGCCAAACTTCAACAGCACCGTCTATGCCAAGGCAGATGGAAGCTGTCTCAAGAAGTTTATCATGGCCCATCAACATTTTGAGACTGTTTTCTGATAGGCAGGGTTGTTTGGGTGGGAGCGGAAGGGAGCGGCACTCCCTCTCTGCTAAAAATAGGATTTTGGTTTCAGTCAATGACTTCAGTTACTTATATGAAAAGGAAAAATGACATTATCTCTGCAGTTGTCTCCAGAGGGCTGTAAAATGGAACAGTCTCTTCTACCGGTCGGCAGTCTCACATTTTCCCTGCGGAAATAACATGAGCTGTGCGATACTGGTTTAGTATCTCGGGCAGCTTTGAAACTTAACTCCATTAATGTTGTTGTTGTTGGTTATGAAAAAAATAGAGGGGAAAAAACATCCCTTTTGAACAAACAATAGCAGATGTGAAGCTGTCAAATTTAAACTTGAACTAATTTGAACTTCAGCTGCTTTCATCATCAGTCACCACTTTACGGACACTGTCACATACTGTAGTAAATATGATTGATTTACAACTTGATGTTTAGGGTTATAGTGCTTGCTCTGTCCAGCGAAAAGTCACTATTGAGAAAAGCCAGTCTCTCTTTAATTAATGAAGTATTGTGTTATTTACAATGTTATGCTTTCTGCAGAGTAATTAAATATCTTCGAATACAGTTATTTTGTCTCAGACCTAGTCACTGATTATTATTATTATTTATTTTTTCTTTGTCCTTTTTCGTTTTTTGTTTGTATGTTTTGTTTTTGTTTTGTCTTGTTTTTGTTTTGTTATGCTTGTTTTGTTTTTGTCTTGTTTTTGTTTTTTTGTTTGTATTTTTCATCCTTTTATAGCTATGCTGAATATTAAAAGGGCTGGCATTATAAGCTGAGGCTTCTGCCAAACACTTCCTTTTGGTCAACAAAAAATACCCTGAATACATTGTATAAGGTGTGTTTATTTTAAATGACCAATAAACTTGAACTTGAAACTGACATGTGAAGTACTACACTTTTTGAAAAAGATGCCATCATCATGGACATAAAGTGAACAGTAATAGCATGTCTTTAAAAATGCATTCCACTTGAGAAAGATGTATCGACCCATCTAAGGAACGAGACGCACGTTCCTGTAAACTGGAAGTACTGTAGTGCTACAACATTAAGCAGAGTAATGAAAACGCAAGGAGACACATTATCAGGGATAGATTTATGTCTAGTCTAGATCATAGACTGTAAAAAAATATGGACAAAGCGTTCTCCGGGTCTGATATGGACGTAAGATGAAGCCTGTCAGTCCTTGAATTGTAAATCGCCATCTTTCTAGATCCGTTTGGGCCTAGCTGGCCATTGGCTGGCCCAGACAACGAGGCGGGACTTCCCCCCTTCTTCTTCGTTGGTTTTTATTTTGACTCGAGCGGGGGGTGGATCCCGATCATAGACTGTAAAGGTAGCCACGCCCCTCAGAACATACTTGACTTTATGGTCATTTCTTTATAAATGGGACCATCATTTTCCAAAAAGAATATTATGACATGAGAAATGAGACTTTAAACTAGTGACTGGAAGCAGAAAGTATTCATGACCATGTTTATTAAGGTAATACAGTCTAGGTGAAGTTGGGCCCAAATACATGGACCTCTATGGAGCTATGGGGTTTTTTGGCACCACAACAGGCCATTATATGAACTTTCAGGAAGTCAGGATTTCCTACTGGCTTCAGACACTATTGGCTTCTCTGCCCCCCTGGTCTAGATCTGCGAAAGTTGAGTTCTGAGGGGATCTGCAGTTGAAAGGTATTTCTTATTCTAGGCTCAATGTTGTGCCACACGTCCCTTTGAAATGCACACATAACTTTATATTCACACATTTTGTTTTTCACCAGAAGGCACGATGTTGCGATGTCGTTGGGTATTTTTCCAGTCATATAAGTTTGCATTAATGTTGTATATTTGGCATTCTTCCATTTGCATGGACGTTTGCACTTCATATATTATGGATGCATTTCATGTAATTGTATGTGCTCTTCTTCCCTGAAAAGTGCACACTGCATCCAAATTTAATGTTTATGAAGCTACGTGGGGCAACGTAGCCATTTTGCGGATAACCCAAGCAGTTTTCAAAAGCTTCCGCTTACCCGTCTGAAAATGTGTAGAAATGTATCAATTTCCCCACTTCCGTTAACCCATTTTGGGGCGGGAACCCCTTTTGGTGTTAGCTATTGAAAAATAGCAGATCTACAAGCTCATAGTGCGCCACCGAGTGGCGCGCTACGAGCTTGTAGGTCTGCTATTTTTGAAAAATCGAAGAACCACTGACATAGAAACATAGCTTTTTCAGAAAGCTGTCAGGATGTAGAAGATATTTTTAGAATCTGATCTCAGGTCAAAATGGGTTAAAGGGCCCTAACGTATGCCATGCCTTACCCGCATATCGCGGGTTTAGAACCTTCCACTATCCGTAAACGGCATCTTGTGGCCACGCAAACCAACTGTACATTTTGCCGACTCTTCTATTTGCGGGTGGAGGTGTGTTCGTGGGCGTGTTGACACGCTTTCCTTAGGATTGCTATCTTGCCCACAGAGGTTTAGGGACAGCGGAAAGCGCCTACTCAAATCACCCGCAATGCGATTATATATTCTTTCAGAGGAACGTTTTTCAGAAAACTGTCAGGATTTAGAAGGCATTTGTAGAATCGTCCTCAGGTCTAAATGCATGGGTTAATGATTAAATAAATGTTGACGTGACAGACTTACAATCGCTCTCTTCGCCTGGCGGCTGATAGAAGGAGAGGCCGAGGGAGATGATGGCCGCGATCTCCAGGATGATGAGCGTCACGTCCTGCAGAGCCTCCCACACCAGCTCCAGGAAGGACTTGGGCTTCTTTGGTGGAATGAAGTTCTGTCCAAACACCTGCGTGCGTTTCTCCAGTTCGGCAATATTGTCGGAGAGGCCTTGTTGGAGAAGAAATACAAATTTAAATAATAGGAAAGGGCGCTCTTATCATCATACATAATTTATCATCATACATTACATTCCGTGCTCAGCCAATCAAATCATCACAAATGTCTTTCCGGCCAATCACTTTTGGCGTCGTCACTATTCTGGACCTCACTTTTTATCCTCAATATCTGTGTGTATGTGTGTCCCAAGTCTCTGTGTGTGTGTGTGTGTACGTCTTTAATTCACGTAACTCGAGAACCGTTCGCCCCACCACCGTTCGCCCCACCACAAGGGGTGCAGTCTGTGGATGATGTACGATCAAGAGCGCCCCTCACTTTACATGGGGGTGATTTTTTGTATTGAATTGGATAGAGACAATGAAGGGACAATATATTGTATATATATTTTCTATGTTTTAAAATTAACTCACTTGCCACCAAGATCGTCTTTTGACAGATATACTATATGTTTAATAAATAGGCTAGCCTTTGTTTTGTGGTTTTCATTTTTTGGGGAAAAATGAACGGCCTTTGGATCGGTGGAACCACAAAATCGCCGCCACTGCTATGCCCGATTGGGGCCAGAAATAGAGGCCTACAAGCTCACAATGCATCACAATGTGACGCGCTGTGAGCTTGTAAATCTGCTCTTCTTCGTGCTCTAATGTCTCTGAATGAAATAAAATATATAGATTGTCACACACCATCAACAATTCATTGTTGCCCGAGAATATCCTATACCGAGGATCTGTATCAGCCCAAGCTGTATACTTTCACACTGATGGTATGGCAAATAAACAATAACGAAAAATACACTCACTGGTGAATATTTCACATTAATATACTTTATGACTCATTCATATTGGTTTTAGCATTGATTTGTGGTGCGGAAGCTTCAACAGCTTGACCATGTTCTGTACAGAGGCCGGACTCATGGAGTCTGTTGTGGAGAGACGCACACATAATAAGATGCGGGCCATAATGGACAATGTGAGTCATCCTCTCCACAAAATCTTGGCAGACCAGAAAAGTGGTCGCAAGGATCTGTTCCATTATTTGACGTGTATAAGAACAAACGATTCAAGAACACTTTTGTACCAACAACAATCAGGGTCTTTAACTCCACCGCCAGCCGCTAGGCTTATGAACTGGACTATTGGCTTTCCAGCTTTTAGTTTTTACTTATTTTTGTGAGATTTAGATTTAGAAGACAATGCGAAATGGCGGAAAATCTATCCTGCCACAAATGGGCGTGGCCTATATTGGGAGATGCGTCATGAGCCAAAGGAAACCTGGGCCTGCCCCAAAGTTATTTGTGCAGCCGCGCCTGGCAGCCGGCGAAAACTACAGTTCTCAACAGAGTAAAAGCGGCCATGTCTTTCCGGCACCCCAGAGCTTCTATTTTGAAGGAATCCCGGCACTGATTGTGAACCCCTTTTGGTGTTTTAAACATTATGTTATAATTTAGCTATTGAAAAATAGCAGATCTACAAGCTCACAGCTTGTAGGTGTATCCTCTTTCAATGCATGGCCTTCAATTTGAGGATGAAGTAGAAAATAATCTGTGAAATCACACATACTGGTACAGTATAATAATAAATTGACGTGATGCCTTCTAGTCACAACATGTGACCACCTCTGACTGTAGCAACTGTTCAATATCCATTTTTTTTAAATTTCATAAACTAAGTAAGTTAAATTTTATCTGAAACAGAACTGAATGATTCTAAACCATTTAATGGATTTCCAAAACTGATTCTGGAATATTTCATAATACTCACTCAGTGTCAGTGACACTGAGATCAGCAAGTGTTTTTTTCTTTTTTTTTTGTTAAACTATATTTGCAGCATACGACGATGAAACTTGATGTCCCATACTATGAAAATCTAAGTGAAGAATGTGAGACCAATTCAAGACCAAATTCAATCATCATTCTTGCCCTGATGAAGACCTGTTGGGTCGAAACATGTTGGCAGTTGCCTTTTAATCAATAAAGGCATTCCTCATTTTTTAACCTTGTGTGCCCGGATCCTTCTCTCTTTTTATTTCTCTTTTCTCTTTTTCTCACCTTATATGTGATGTTTGATGTTTTCACCTTTACTGTATACCGTATACAGGTCAGTATACGGTATACTGACCTGACGAAGATCTATTAAGATCGAAACGTTGTCGTTTGTAAAGTTTGTAAAGTTATTCTTTACCAAAAGAATGGTGTGCGGGCCCTGCTACCTCCTTCCATGATTCCCTTATTGGCCCTGCACCCACTTTCGAGGTGCGTGTAAATAGGTATGCTCTGAAATATTCACACACTGAAAAATATGCTTCCAATATTGAATTCACATTATTCACACGTTTTGGTCATAATACTGCAGACACTAGACCTTATAGGCACTATAAGACACCAGTCTTTCTGAATGACTTGAGCGCCTTCGTGGTAAAATGTCTATGAAATATTCATCACAAAAATTGTCATAAAAGAATAATTACAATGAAAAATGATTCCACCAAATTCACTTTCACTGTACAGGTTCAGTAGAGTGTGACACTTTAACAATGCAACACACGATTAGGAAAAGAGCACAAAAACATGTCAGTGTTGTACGCAGTACGCTGAATGGTATGTCTCAGTTTATCATATTTGTCCTTTGACTCTGACGATAACCCCAATTAAGTCCCATTAGTGGACATACAGCATTTTAATCAAGGTTGACCTTGTCGTAGAACGGCTGAATTGTGAATACAGATTTCTGTATATAGGCTCCTGGAAGCTCCACAGGCTGACATATCAGTCTAAGAACACTGACACAGACGCTGGGGCCCCCGTCTCAGTTGAGTGAGGTGGATGTGCAGGGTGCGGAGTGGCACAGATGGCAAAGACAGTGTGTGTCTGCCTCCCTGTAGGGCGTGTGCTCTCTCACACGCACCAGCGCAGACGGCCGAACACTCCCAGCAGCCCATCCTTCTGCCAAACGTAACCTGCTGCTCCTGTCCTGGCAACCTCCCCATCACTCTCTGTTCCCTCCATCTCTCCTCGTCCAATACAGTGTTGTTTTCGTCGACTAAAACAAGACGAAAAATGTTCGTCGACTACCTGTTTTCACTGACGAAAACTAAATGGAAACTAAATGAGAACTAAGCTATGGTGACTAAAACTAAGACTAAATATACTGACAATTTCGTCAACAAATAAAAACTAGACTAAAATGTTAAGAAGGGACTAGTGGAGAAGAGATCCAGTATAAGTCATTTTACAATTAGTTGCATGCTGAAAATAGCCGATCTGTGGGCTTGTAGATCAGCTATTTTCAGCAAGTGTAAAATCAGTCATTACGATGGCACCAAGGCCCGCCAAAATACATTTTAGTCGACTAAATCAACTATAGATTTAGTCGACTAAAATCGTATGATATTTAGTCGACTAAAACTAAACTAAACACTAAAACATTCCAGGTGACTAAAATGTGACTAAAACTAAATGAAAGCTATTCAAGAGACTATGACTAAAACTAAAATCAAAATGTGCCGCCAAAAACAACACTGGTCCAATAACAACAGAGGGGCCAGTCTCTTCATTTACGACGTGTTCACGTCGCTATTCTCGTGCATATGTACGTTGCAGCACATAAGTGCTCTATTACACTTCTATGGTATACGCACACATCCTGGACAAGCCCAGCTCACTTCCTCTTAGTTGCCATGGCAGTGACTGCATTCGAAAAGAATTACAGGTAATGTTACATCCTGAGGTTTTTGGGGCACTTTACATAACAAGTTATGCAACAATCCCCACCTTTTCAAAACAAGCCAACACAGGATTATACCCACGTAACTATAAAAATAGCTTTGCACGTTCTGTAGCATTTAGGAAGACTCATTGTTGCATATGGGAGTAAACATTCCGTTCATGCCATCTCAGAACCTGTCATTCAAATCAATGGCAACATTCACGAAAATCACCACTTAAAAATATATTTTTTTAACCCTTTTTTTAAGATATTTTTTGTGGCTTTCGCCTTTATTTTTATTTTATTTTTTGTAGAGGGATAGAATCACAGTAGGCTGACAGGAAACGGGGAGAGAGATGGGGGGTGACATGCAGTGAAGGCCGTTGGGATCGGGAGTCGAACCCGCTGCACACTGCCAGACTGGATTGCCAGCCAAGGTGCCTGGACCGCTGAGCCACGGCCCAGGCCTTTTAACCCTTTTTAGTCGTTATGCCAATTCATTCGTCCCCAGACTCCCCACACATTTCTTTTGTGTTGTATCCTCCTGGCTCACCCGTCAGTGAGGAGTCCCCACCGGGTGGACATCCTACCATGCTACTCCTACAGTGAGGAGTCCCCACCGGGAGGACATCCTACCATGCTACTCCAGCGAGGAGTCCCCACCGGGAGGACATCCTACCATGCTACTCCAGTGAGGAGTCCCCACCGGGAGGACATCCTACCATGCTACTCCTACAGTGAAGAGTCCCCACCGGGACGACATCCTACCATGCTACTCCAGTGAGGAGTCCCCACCGGGAGGACATCCTACCATGCTACTCCTACCGCCCAACACTCCCTGCTGACAGATGCAATCACAGCCCGTAGGTTCAGCGACAAATATAATATCCCCTCTTTGATTTTACTTCAAAGGTGCTTTGCTCTGATTTAAAAAAAGGAAAACTTAACACATTAGCGGGCGCGGGGGGAGAGCCACGTGCATATCTGTCTTTAAAGTTTTTGAAATACGTGCATTTTTATACTCTTCAGTTAAATGATGTGTTGTTGTGTGGGTGTTTGCTGTGGCGAGCGCTAATGTCTGGGGGTTGATGTCTTTCTCTCTCTCTGCTTCACACCCACTAGATCACTGGGCCTTTCGTAACTTAGCAACATAACATAAAAGCTTGGCGGGGCTTTCAAGGGTGATGAGGGCATGGCAAACATAGATCTATCTACCTCACTCACATGGACGATGCGTTCCTCCAAGAGCACAATTCACCATTATAATATACAATATACATCAACTTTTCCACACAAAATGTAATATCTAATACCACGCGCTGATCTACAAGCTCACAACGTGTCACGCCACAGGGCGTTGTGAGCAAGTAGTATAGAGCGTCGCAGTAGATGAAATCTACTGCGTTCATTTTCCTCATAGACATTTCAAAAAGTATTTATTTAAAGACCTTTTAAGCCTCGTACAAAGCCAACTCGAGTTGTGACAAATCATGACAACAAACACAATTTTCCGGGCCGAACAAATAATTAGAAAGACTTTTTTTGTTTTCTTCTTTGTAATTATTTGTTTGGTCCAAAATATATTGTGTTTGTTGTCATGATTTGTCACAACTCGAGTTGGCTTTGTACAACGCTTATAAGGTCTTTAAATAAATACGTTTTGAAATGTCTATGCAGGGAAAAATGCATTGGGAATTATTTCCTGGGCCTGGCGTCGTCATGAAAGGGGACGGGACTGCGACGCTCTATTTCCGGCACTCGACCCCCATGGTATACGCCAACATGATTTACAAATCAGGCACTCACCATCAGCTGGAGAGGTCTTGAGTCTGTGGCAGAGACCCTCTGTGTCCGTGTACAGCTCCTGGATCTTTTGCAGTGCTTCGGGACCCCTCAGCTCCATGAGGTCCCTCAGGTCGTCCAAGGTCGCCCCAAAGTCTCCAGCGTTGTTGACCTCCATGGCTCCCTGACTAGCTCGCTGCTTGGGGCGGAAGTCCACCGAACTGTTGGCGTGTTCTCCCATGGCAGTCAGGAGGGCAGTATGCACAGTATTTAGGCTTGAAGGATAGGTTCTTCCCTCTGGCAGTTCTGATCCTGGATCAGTGCTGGGGTGAGTAGGGCAGAGGGTATGCTTGTCTATTCGATATCTGCTCTAACGCTCCCTGATCTGGTTCCCTCTTTTTCCCCTTCTTGGATTCTCCATAGTAAGCAGACATAAAAAATATCTGTCTTAAAATGTATTGATTATATACGAATGTATCCTTTGTTAGTGATTGTGAATAATGTTTGTCAGATGTATGGTGTGCCTACGGCAGAACCATTCAATTGGATTTATTTTTAAAGTATGTCAGAGAAACCATGAATAAAAAAAGATTAAAAAAATAAAAGTTTAACACTTTATTTTGATGGCTTTTGATATTTAAAAATAGTTGGGAGTTTCTCTCAGATTTATAGTCAAGAGACAATAGTTTGAGACATATATAGACAAAGTATTTGGCATCAAATTAAATAAAATGTGTATTATGCATATACCTTTTGTCTATATTTAAGACCAAGGATGACCATGAAAATAAACTGTTAACTACTATTTCTATTAACCTTTATTGCCATTTTAAAAATGGATATGATATGTTAAACTGAAGTCATATGTGGATATTATAGCTCTGACTTGTTTTGGCTATTGAGTGTACTGTACAGACCATGGGTACTAGAACTGCAAAGTTCTGTGTGGAATTCTAACTAGATGACCAAGCAATCTGGACGTGACGAAGAGGAGGTAGCCGTAGCAGATGAAGATACCTACAGAAATAGGACCAGAGAAAAGAAAATATTTTGTCACCCGTGTACCCCATTACACCGTTTTCTGAAAAACCTACATTTCTATATCAGTGGTTTTCAAACTTTTTCATGTCAAGGAGGCCCACAATTATTATGTATTTGGCCGCCAACCCCCCATCTCAAAATGTTTCGTTCCAGGGACCCCCCCCCCCCCCCATGCAGAAGCCAACATTTTAGTTAAAAAATGTTTGCTGTGAAAGAATTTATATTCAAAGATTTGCACACATTTTCAAGATTTAAGAAATAATGGTTAAAGTGGTTAAAAGCTAAGGTGACACAGATGCGTTCCAGGTCTTAAAGAGCTTAAAGATTAAATCACCAACTTGATAGAACACTGAAAAGCCTGAGGCCCGGGTCAAAGTAACTCTAAGGCCTCACTCAGACCTTTACAACAGATTGCTGTATGCTTGCTGTATACAAAGGGTGTGACACAGCTTGCCCCAATGCATTTCCAATGGGAGTCACATGGTCTGACACAACACTTGTGTTGTAAGAGGGGGAGGGGCGCAGTCGAAACACAGCCGAAAACCATACAACAGCTTGTAGTCCAAAATGTAGTCCTCAAACCATGTGACTTCCATTGGAAATGCATTCGGGCGGCCATGACACTCACAGCATTCATACAACAAGCATGCAGCACTGCTGCAAAGGTCTGAGTGAGGCCTTAGAGTGTAAAAGTAGATGTTTACACTTTCAAAGTTAAATCGACACTCTGGATGTTGCAGTGTACAGAAGAAACAAATGTTCCTTTTTTCATAAACATACAAGGGTGTCACTAACTAAGGTTAGATGGCAGATTGAAAGTCAGTTTTTGCAAAGGTCATCAACACAATGATATCATCTGCATCGAATGTTGAAACAAGGGGTGCAGGGCATTTACTGAAATTACACCCTCTCACCGCCATCAAGAAAAAGAGAAAAAAAGGACATTATTTATTGATGTGAGGCACTATCGATTTGGAGATTATCGATTCAGGAAGCCAGACTCTCTCTGGATGAAGCGACGCTGGTGTGAGTCGTTTGAGTCGCAGATCAAAACCTCCCTGAAAACCCCTCACCCTAAAAATAGCAGAAAGGGTAACAGAAAAATAAAGAACAATGCAAAAAAAAAACAACGAAGCCCAACCATGACACTTTCAAATGTATGTCGTCCCTGTCAGGTGGAAACCTTGTATGAATGTACCTTTTGTTTTATTATTTAAAAACGATTGAATAATAAAATAGTGCAAATAACCAATCTACAACCTCTCGACACGATGTGAGCTTGTAAATATTCTATTTTCACCAACCTTTGTGTGACCTTTTTATACAGTATAGGCCTAGGGCATTCATTTACAAAAATAAAACATAAAAAGGTCAAAAGATGACGATTCAAGGTTTCTGCCCGACACAGGCAGACATGCAGGTTCTCTGACAAAGCACCAGACACTGTGACTCCCGAACTCTATAGCATATTCCGAGTTTGACTGTGGCAACAGCAAAGTGACAGCTCTATAGACAATTATGAATATTGAAATGTATTTCGAGCATCATGACGTTAGAAAAAGATGACAGTTTGAGACAGAATCTTGCTGGTGAGCAACAGGGCTGTTAGAGATGCTACTGCTGTCTTGTCTCACTTAGAACGCAAGCCTTGGCACAAGTGTGTTTGCTGCTGGGAGCTGAGTCATCACAGAGTCTTTTTCTGCAGAGTATAAACTTAACAATAACACATATTTGTACTAGTACTAGTACTATAGTATACTACTACTACTGTCAGTAATAATAACAATAAGAATACAAAATAACTATGATATTTTAATGTAATGGTCTGTAATGCGTCTGCGTATATTCATGACCAAATCACTGCATACATGTACAGACATATTGACACAAATTTTAATTAATGAATTCATAGTATATCCCGTTGTGATCATTTCATACAATGCCACTTTTTGTGCAGCATTCGTTGCAGTCGGGCAGAAACCTCTCCATATTTCAACTTTTCATGTTTTTTTTTGTCTTAAAGTATAATTCCATACTTTGTCATACAAAAGTGGCATGCATGCAAAAGCAGCAAAAATAGCAATGAGCTTGTTCAGTGGCTATTCTTTTTTTAGTGGTGCTAGCGCCACTCCTATACGCAGCAATGTGTGTCTGTCTGTATGTATGTGTGTCTGTCCGTCCAAGCACGGAAATAGTGTTTTTTTACCACCAAGTGTCACTGGTGCGCATCCTAACACACACACACACACACACACACACACACACACACACACACACACACACACACACACACACACACACACACACACACACACACACACACAGGCCAGGGAGGAGGGCGTGTACAGTACAGTACAGTACAGTACAGTACAGTACCACTCAGAAAGTGGTTAAGTGTGTCTGTGGGTTTTATAAATACTGAACCTATATGACATGTCCAAGAGCTTGTGTGATAAATAAGAACTATACATTGGAACCACAGGTTATTTTTTGAGTGGTGCAACCACTCCAAGGAACAGCAATGTCCGTGTTAACCTATGTGTTAACCTATGTGTTAACCTATGTGACTATGTGTGTCTGTGTGACTATGAGTAGCAGTAGGGGCAAAAGTGGCGCTGTTGTGCCAGAAACAGAGAGAGAGAGATAGTGCTGCACTGTTGCCTGCTAATGAGAGACAGAGAGAGAGAGAGAGAGAGAGAGAGAGAGAGGGGGGGGGGGGGGGGGGGGGGGGGAGATGGGAGTTGCACCACTCAGTTCACACGGGTGTGATTTTTTTTACATTTCCTGAAGTAATGGTTCTGGACCTCCGAGGTTTCTATACCCGACAGTGACGACATCATCAGATGTAACTATAACTGCAGAGATGAGTATAATTAAAACACCCATCAGACCTCTCATGCAGCTGGAACTGTAAGTGAAATCAGAGTGAATATTGCACAGCTATAGTTACTTCCATTGCCGGTATATACTGAATATTGGTGCACATTTCATGCAGATTTTTCATACCCAATGCAACTGTGAAGCCCTGAAATTGTATTTTCCTCCTTTATTAATCCAAAGAGCCTGCATAGGTTATGTGACACCACATGCTAAGGCTTGCTAAGGTATGTTATAAGTATAGTCAAATGGGTTGACCCAAATATATTCCATATTTTCAAGTGGGCCCAGCCCCTGATCCAGAAATTGAACCAGTAAAAAAACAAAAATAATCTCTCCTACAGAAGAGAAGGAAAGTAGGCTACAACTAAACATCATCTGACACCTTATAGCACCACTTGGAACATGAACTAGGCTAAACATAAATTTAGTTTGCTGACATATTTTCCACTTTCAGTGTGGATCATGGTCACCTATTTTTCTGAAGTTGTAAATGCTCGTTTATAGCCTAGTAGGCCTATACTCAAATGCCCCAAATGCCCCAGATATCTGGATCCTATTTGACCTAAAATGAAAAATAGCCTAAGCTTAAGCTGTTTATGCTTATGGGGTGGTCCTTATACCATTGATATACACAGTAAAATCCTCGGTTTTAATTAAACACTTCTCACTTGTAACCAAATGCACCCGGCGGGTCCATTTGGACCATTGGGTTACATGTGCATTTTGCACTGCACATGCACTCGCACCTCGCAATTAAAGGCCCTTAATAGTTAAATGGACACTCAGCATTTTACAGCGCCGTGAGTGATGCTGAAATGGAAACAGCCAATCCGGTTGCAGAGTCTTTGCCAAGGCGACGCGCACATCCATGATGCTGCTGCAACCTATCACTGTAGATAGGCAACTCTCTCTCTCTCTCTCTCTCTCTCTCTCTCTCTCTCTCTCTCTCTCTCTCTCTCTCACACACACACACACACACACACACACACACACCCAATTCATGCGAGTGAACGCATTTCCATGTCACGGAATGGAAAGAACCTTTCGGAGGTTGTAATGACATGATTTTGTCGAACAGAAAAGAAAGCACACAGCAGGCTATTTTCCAACAGAGCGCGCAGGCAGGCAGGGCGCATATGGACGACGACAGAGCAACAGTGTAGCAGCCTGTGCGAACACATCATGTCCTTTAGCCTACTTTTAACCTTCAACAAATCACTTGTTAACCTTGGTCTGAATCGGGATTCGTGCTGGATGACGGAATCCAGGAGTCATGGGGGAAATATAGCCCACATTCCAAGAGAGGCTTGTTGTAAAAGTCCATATCGAACATGTCTCTGTTATTAAAGTCAAATAGATGCAGCTGGGCAGCCTGTCCGCGTAGAGGACATCATGGTGACACTTGTGCGAGCACAATTTGGAATGCAACACGTCGAAAACACATTGCGATGTGCACAATACAACATAAACTGAATGTTTTTTATTTTATTCTATGTATTATTATCATAATTATTAGTATTATTCTTTATTTTTGCGAGGTGATGCAGGCTATATGCCTAACGTTTACGTTTAATCTCAGAGCAGGCCTACAGGCTGCTGCAAGGTTATTACCGGAGACACCGGCGGGTGAACATGCACAGCATCTGCGTGCACCGATTTTTGAATCATTTGGGCAAGCAGGCCCGCGCCAGACCTACAAGGCTATAGGCTATCAGCCTATTATTTCTGAGTCTATGGCATTTATAACAGCAAATCAACAAAAAAAGAATAGCCCAATATGTCTCTCAACTCAAATGCCATCCCGTTTATACAGTCAAACAGCAACTGTCAGGAAGGCAGGCCTAGTTGCTATGTGTGGTTTTTTTCTTCTTCTTTGGGGATTATATGGATGTAAAAAAAAATGTGACATGGCATTGTGTCTCAAAGATGAGCTACACCACCTAAGTTGGATAGTTACATAATAAAATTCATAATAATAATCATAATAATCATAATCATAATATAATCACCACCATCATCATCATCATCATCATCATTAGTATGCACAATTAATATCACATGTCATACTGTATAGGTCAAACCTAAAGTGGCCTACAGGGCTTTTCTTTTCTTTCGTTTTTTAAGATATTTTCAAGCGATGGTGAAAGCAACACCTGTCTCTCAGTCTCAATACTCACCATGGTCATCATGTCCAAAAGAGTCGACGGGTTCAGGAAAACAAAATTCCAATGTTCCTTCCCCTCAAACACAATTTAAGTCCAACAGTTAAAAAAAACTCGCGTGCATGAGTGTGCGTGTGTGATGCACTGACAACCGACATGATGATGATGTCCCATCTGTTGTTTGAGAACAGAAGAGCTAAAAGCGCACAGAATTTGAGTGCACGCGTCTGTCTGTGGAATTCTCTAATGCGGAAGAGAGAGGAGAGAGAAAAAAACCCCGAAAACGACGCAAAAGGCAGTTCTACGAGAGTATTCGCCTAAAATGAACGGCGTTATTGTAAATGTGTGGACCTCGCGCGTCTGTTATTCAGAGCCATCCCCCTGCCTGCCGTCATGTAATGCTCCACTGAACCATTATTGTCGCTATACTATTTTTGTCCCGTAGCTACTACACATGCAATGGATAGATGCCCCGGAAGGTGGGCTATACAAATCTGAGTCTACATGTCTGTAAAGATGCTCCGCTTACCGCACCCGTCCGGTGATGGCAACATGAACACATATCAGGGGGCTGCTCTATGCGACGGATGTGTGAGGAGGGGGGGAGGGGGTGATGGATGCTGCCTGGCTGCCACACTGCTGCTCTTGACGTCCCACGGTTATCCCTTCTTCCACTGCAGCCCCTCCCCTAGCCAGCCAGCCCAGCCGCTCCTGTGGTACAGTGCATGACGTGCACGCACACTAGGATTCATGATGATAATTATCCCATGATAGACTGGCCTGCGCTTCTAGTAAACAACAAAGGCCCCTTACTCAGGATATGACAAACAATTATGTCAATTATGCCCAAGAGTCGTGAGAGAGAGAGAGAGAGAGAGAGAGAGAGAGAGAGAGAGTGACTCGTGCAGCTATATCGTTACAACATCGAAAATTAGAAAAGGAATCTGATTTTGGCGTCAATATAAAACACTGGCCGGGAGTGGCCAGTGTTTTATTACCACAGGCCTGGGCTTGGGGTGGGACGGTTAACGCAAGGCTGGCCTGCAGCCTTTTGGGAGGAGGAGGAGGGGGGGGGGGGGGGGGGGCATTATATTAAGTCTATCATGACTCATGATAATATTGTGATCTATCTGCTCATAGATCATAACTGAAATGGATTATCTTCCTGCATCATAAATGCAAGGGGAAGCCCTAATACAGCTTTACGACTTTGCAGTTTGTTGTTCCAAGTGAAATTGAATTAGACAATAGTATATGCTATTGCCTGTGGGTTTCTGTACAAAATGAGAAGTCACAACAATGACTTTCCTTAGGCTTATATAAACTACGGTAATAGAATACGCACATCACTTAGTGGAGGTGCTGGGTATAAGGGTTCGAAAGTGACAGACGAAAAAGAAGAAGAAGAACACTTACTTAAGAACACCGGCAAACCACCCATCCAACTCATCCAAGCACATGCAGAAGGGATGCTTCCAAACCATTAATAACATGAATGATATTATAACATAGGCTAAAGTATGATGTGCAGACAATATATAACATGCACATTACCCCCCCCCCCCCCCCCCCCCCCCCCGCCCCCCATCTCATTCCATCTCTCACTCTCTCTTATACGAGCCCAGCCTTGCTCGCACCTTAGTTCAGCGGTCACCCAAACACGAGGTCCATTAGGTTCCGTCGCTCTCTCCTGAACATAAGAGCTGCTGGGGTGCAAAGTGTCAACTCCTGAAACCACAGGAGGCCTCGTAGGCCTATTACCACAGTATCAGGGGTAGGTGGTGGTCACAGTCCAGCCAGCCATTACAGAGTTGGAGACTCAAAATGTCAGACAATGCTGTGTCTCGCCACCCACCTCAGGTGCACGCCATGTGTAAAGCAGCACATTGATGAAAACTAGGCTGGCACACTGAGTAGCATGCCTTGCTCTCTTTATCCAGTGAAGATTTGTCTCTCAGCTCCAGACCCAATTGCACATTGATGTCCAGATCTCAGCACATGCTGTGTGGGTCCATGCATGGGCTCAGGTGCTGCATTGTTGTTGCAGTTCTCATCTGGTGCTCCTGTGTCATTTCCCTGGACAACAGCTGTGCCGGTGTGTGCCCCATTCCTCCCAGCACTAACAAGAGTGAACTGCTCACAGGGTAGGCTGTCTGCGTTTCCCATGTATGGGCAGTGGTTTTAGCATTGAGCATGTCAATCCAGCTCTTCTTCAGGTGCCTTACAGGGACATTTTTCTGGAAGAAACTGTAGTCACTCAATGTTAATAGTATTTGTAGTAGTAGCACAATCTGGAATTTGCACCCTATGGCAGAACAATAATGAAGTATGTGTGTTGGACTAGGGTTTGACTTGATTGCTGAATTCCTAGGCTTCATACACACATATAAAACACATATTATGTGTCTTGTCTGTGTTTAATGGCAGCATGATGATTAGATTAATTTCTTGATTGCCTCTTGTCTTGATTGTTTAAGTATGGCGTCATGGGCCGCTATGCTCGATAACAGGCTTGATAAGCCCAACGCTTATTGATAACGGGTACTCAATAAGCTTGTTATCAGATTTTTTCGGGTATCAGTTATCGAGCTCCATCCCTAACCATAATGCTTTGGTGCACTGCTCCTCCTTGTGGAGAAGGGGTAGGCTGCATGGAGGTGTGACTGACTTGTCCAGGAAGGAAGTGAGACCACATTTTCAAGACAAATTTATGGTCATAAACATGGCGCCATGACTAAAATATCTAAAAACACATATTACACCTTGTGTCCTAAATATCATTAAAATAAGATCAGGTTGAAAAAGGGGTGAAGTGGATCCGTGTTTGTTCTGGAGCTAGAAACAATTTTTCATACAGGTAAGGGCAGAAGTGTTTGAGGGACTGAACAAACCGGCAGCTTCCATCGAATTACACAAGCCCAAAATGTGGTCACGGGCATTGTCGATGTAGGGAATTGTTCAATATATGTGTGGGTCACCGGCACACCACATTCAGCTGCTGGCAATCCATACAGAAGCTCCAGTTACTTCTGGACCAAGACAACTGGGGAGGCCCAAGATCTGTTGAAGGTTTAATGATGCCAGCCCGCATCAGCTCCTGTACCTTCTGCTGCGCTGCTGCAGAAGTGCTTAGACCAGTGGTCTTGTGTAACAGTGCCCTGTTTGGTTGCTTTCGTGGTTAAGCATTGACTCTCATTGCCACTGGTATGAGCCTACAGTATATGAAGGTACTCAGGATATCCACAATGTTTTCTTCATTTTCTTTATCCACAATGTCTTCCCATCGTTCAAGCATTCAAAGCAGCCATGAGTGTTGGTGCAGGTCATCCATTCCTCTGGTCAGAAGTCCATGACCAGAGGCGTATCTACAATAAGGCGAGGGCAGGCGGCCGCCTGTCCAAATCCATTTCTTGCCTGGCCAAAATCCATACAAAAAAGAGGACAAAAACAAGACATGAGAACTATTAAAATGGACAGCTGATTGGCCGTTGCGGTAGAGCGCGACCCTCAATCACCCATTGGAATGTAAATGCGTGCCTTTCAGCCTTTGTATCCCACTCGTCTGGCAGGTATATCTCTTTGAAAACCTACGATTGTGCGCGGGGAGACGACAATTAACATATCTTGCCTGGCCAAAACGTAATTCCTGGATACGCCACTGTCCAGAGACATACATGAATGTATACACAAATACAGCATATAAACAAAACAAAACACCTCACCCCAAAACACATTTCTCCCCTTGTATGAAATTGAATACTTGTACTTGAACTGACGGGCCACTATGACAACTTTTCTAAACATTCTAGCTATTGATAAGCTACAGTAGCCTAACGCTCATTAGTTGAAGTCAGTTCAAAAATGATATTTTTTGATTGATTGATTGTTTATTTATTTTCGTGTCTTGCACACAATGTGCCCAACCCTCATGGGTTTATAAGACACCATTTCACAATTTCATTTACAGCATGTTTACATTACATAATTCATTACATTACAACTCAGATTTATACAGAGTATCCTACTCAGTCTTCTTTCCCAAGCTTGACAAATAAAATCTGCTACAACAAAAGTCCCCTTGGTAAAACATGTCTCCATTTTTACATAGTCATTTAAATCTAGGAAATCCCCACAGATAGAAGACATCTTATTAACCAAAATATCCCTTATGTCATCATATTTAGAGCAGTAAAACAAAAAGTGAACTTCAGGAGTGGCATTAAACCTGCCAGTCTCCAGTGCTAATGATATTATTATTGCTATCCATGGTCCTGAACTCTATGTTTAGAGTGTGCATGTGCTGTCAATCATGTCATGCATATTTTGTCTTTGTCCGTTTAAACTATATAATCAAATAAACAACATTAAATGAAAATGCACTCTTCCTCCTGGCCCTGCTTTGACTTGTCCCACCAAGAGCTTATACTACAATATTGCAGCATCACGGGTGGTTAAAGGGAATCCGATTTCTCAGTATGCCCCAGGGCGCATTGTGTTCATTGTCCTTTTCATCTGTGTTGGTTGAATATGGGAATGTGTTATGGGGATTTATGTGTAATGTTATGTCATGGTGTTGCTTAAATAATGTATGTTTTGTTATCATGATATGACACCATGATGGGTGTTTAGTTGTGTTATATATAGTCTATGGCTGCCCTCTGCCTTATAATTGGTTTTGTGTTTGTGTTCTGTTGATCACAATAAAGAATGGAAAAAGGAGAGACAAATGCTGTCATGGCTAATTGTCATGACAGTATTCATACAATCAATATTACCAGTGAATTTTATTTTCTGCATGCTTTGGGCTTTTCTCTGTTACTACAAACCCCATGATGAATTATGCAGACTGGCTTGGCATGTTATACACTCTATGGCCACCAAAATGATCAACTTTTCTGAAGTCAAGATAACTTGCAGTGGACAAGGACAATGTGACGACCACTGAGGAAAATACTAAATACATTTGCATTACTCCAGTGGGGTAAACCTTTCAACACAACATATAGAGACACAGAAGTCTGACACGTTTTATGGCTGATAATGTAACATTAGTCCTATAGATCATGTTTAAAATTGTGATAGTGTCCCTTTAAAGCAGATACATCATGGCAATCAGTTTAACAACATAAATTGATTGAAAACCACTGTCCTAGATTAAAATTGTGATATTGTCCCAAATGTCCCTTTAACAGCATGTCTGAAGTAAAATCAGACAGAAGTAGCATGTGCTTAAATTCATATTTAGAAAATGTTTCAGATGTCAAAACATTCTGAGATGATAGAATGGTGATGGATGATGATGGTCATGGAAGGGGAACCATCTGAAAGCTTCATGGGCAAAGATAATCAACTTCAAAATCTAAAAAGAAACGGTCAAAATGACCTCTCAGACATGCTAGTGTTAAAACACAGCTCACTGAAGCTTGATTTTGAGTTTAAGCATGATTCATTCTAGCCTATATTATACACCAAGCAAGCTATCAGCAACATATTGGTGACATACCGTAGGTCTAGAAGCCTGGAAATGTGAGCAAACATGATATCGGCTGCAATGAAAGCCAGAGACAAAAAATGCTCTGAAGTTCTAAAATGCAAGTCAAAGCTAGCCAAGCGCTTCGACAGTGTTCGCCAAGCTCGTTTGAACAACCTAAATACACAACGAATCAAACTACGAAACAGTGTAACTGCCATGACCAAATCAGCTAAAAGTAACTTCATTAATGATAAAGCTGAGGAAAACAAAAACAATCCTCATGAGCTCTGGAAGCTACTAAACAATCAACTAAGCTATGGTCAGAAACTAAAAACCAGATTTTCGAACATAAACATCAAATCTGACAACACTCTCATCACTGACAACCTTGATGTGGCCAACTACTTGAATATCTTCTTTACAAACATATCAACAACTCTGGTTAACAAACTGCCCTCCCACTCTGGGCTCTTTGGTGTAGAGCACATTACAACCTTCTACAAAAACCTAGGTGTTTGTAAAGACGATTTTAAACTAGTTATGGTAACAACTGATGAGGTAATTAAGAAACTGAGTGCCCTCCAACCCCACAAGGCCACAGGACATGACAACATTCCCTCCAAATTTCTCAGAGACTCAGCCATCTCTATAGCTCCAATCATCACCCACATAGTAAACCTCTCCATCAAACAGGGACAGGTCCCCCAAGATTTCAAACTGGCCAAAGTAACCCCCTTGCACAAGAAAGGGAGTAAATTAGACCCCGGCAACTACCGCCCTATTTCTATTCTTAGTTCCATCTCGAAAGTGATGGAAAAAATAGTCTATGAACAGGTTGAAAAGTATCTTGCCACTAATAAATTATTGTACGAGTTCCAATCTGGCTTCAGAACATCCCACTCCACTGACACATGCCTCCTCTATTTGAGCGACCACATCAAACAAGAGGTGGACGCTGGCAAATACTGCGGCATGGTCATGCTGGACCTCCAAAAGGCTTTTGACACCGTGAACCACTCCATACTGGTTAACAAGCTAAAAGCAATTGGTTTCGATAGCACATCAGTGAGCTGGATGCAATCCTACCTGGAGGGGAGAGAACAGATGGTGGAAGTGAACGGAACACTGTCCCCCCCCCTCCCAGTGAGCTGTGGCGTTCCACAAGGAAGCATACTAGGGCCTCTACTGTTCCTAATATATGTAAACGACATGACTTCAGCCTGTGACTGCAACTTGTTCCTGTTCGCAGATGACTCAGCACTGCTGGTCTCGGACAGGGACAAACTGCAGGTTGAAAATGCCCTCAGCTCTGAACTCGGTAGAATCTGCACCTGGCTCGCTGATAACAAACTATCTTTACACCTGGGAAAAACTGAATCCATTCTCTTTGGCTCTATTAGTAATCTCAGCAAGGCAAATGGCTTCTTGGTTAGAGTGGGTGACAATGTTATCACACGTAAAGATGAAATTACCTACCTAGGTTCCATCCTGGAGGCTAATCTTTCCGGTGATAAAATGGCCACCAACGTAATCAAAAAAGTCAACCATAGAACAAGATTCCTCTACAGGATCTCCTCACTGGTCAACAAAAACACCTTGAAGACCTTAACAGGAGCCCTTGTACAGGGTTTCTTTGACTATGCATGCACCTGGTGGTACCACAGCACCTCAAAGGCCCTTAAAACCAGGCTCCAGACTTCCCAAAACAAACTGGTCAGGCTCCTACTTGATCTAGCCCCCCGAACCCACCTCACCCCTGCCCACTTCGACAGGCTGGAATGGCTTAGGGTCGACGACAGAGTACAGCATCTTGCAATGGGTCTGGTCCACAAGATTCGATACACCACCAAGATACCCATGTACCTGTCTAGATACTTCCTTAATGTTAACGAAGTCCACACCCACAACACCAGAGGGAGTGCAACGAACCATGTACAACCCAGATTCGGCACAAACAAGGGACTAAATTCTTTTCGCTCCTATGCCACTAAAATGTGGAACGCCCTACCAACTGTCATTAAGACATGCGAATCCCTTGACTCTTTCAAAACCGCTCTCAAAGGGCACCTACGGACGGCTGCAATTCGAAACTGGCCCCTGTAAAATCGGAATCCCTCAAACACGAACGCAATGACAACACAAGAGACGGTCGCGGCCACACAGCCAACTCAAGGTATGGCCACTGAGCCAACTTGGGGACCCAACGCAAGGACAACACAAGAGATGGTCACGGCCACACAGCCAACTCAAGGTACGGCCACGGAGCCGACTTGGGGACCCAACGCAGCTCCTCCAAGGAAAACAAACAATTTAACGGAGCTGAACGTGAATCCCCCCCCCCGCCCCCCCTTTTTTTTCCCCTCACTGTATATTTTTCTTTTCCCTTTTTACCTCCTTTTTGATGAATTCTTTTTTGATGAATTCCTGTTCTGTCTATAGAAGTGTCTATTTGTACGTCTCTAAATGTTTTGATGATTTGAACATGGTGGACCCTGTTGGAAACAAGTGTAATGCTTAATTGGGTCGTCCACTCACAGTTAACAGCCTTTGTATTGAGTTTGTGCTTGAAATGTACTGTAATTCTACAAACTGTTAATAAATTCTTCAATCAATCAATCAAAAAACTGTCGTTGAAAACGTGGATATGACTCATTCTCACCCCCTACTGGCTGAAAACGGCGTGTGGTGTCAAATGCATAGGTTTTCTGTCTCAGTAGCCAAATGTTAGAAAGTGAGACAGTTTGTAGGAGGAAGGCTGTCCACAAATTGATCTGTGAGTGACAAAATATACCCCAAAGTCAGTCAGTCAGTCAGTCAGTCAGTCAGTCAGTCAGTCGCTAATCTTGCAAATCAATGCAATTTCTTGTGCCTGCTGTCAGTAGGCTACACCAAAGATATCCACACAGTGCACACATACGTTTGTCAAATCTATAATTAGTCAATGGCTGGTGGATCGGGCCGGACCCATGGCTTAGTTAATATGGAGTCATACGTAATTATGTTATGTAACAGAAATGTTCATATGTTCATAATATCCAAGTCCACATGGGATCCGTAGGCTCATCTTATTTTAAATCACATTCTTATTTGTTGTACAGTAGCCTAATGGCCTGACACTGGCCAGTACAATGGTGTGCTGTGACAGAAGTCTATTTTAACCACTATTTCTCTCTCTAGAACAGATTTGTTTTGTACTTTACTTGAGTAGTATTTCCAATTTCCAGTACTTTTACTTCTACTCCACACATCTCAGAGGCAAATATTGTATACATTTACTCCACTACATTTATTTGAAAACTTTAGATTTGGATTATTATTACAAAATATACATTAAACACTTCAGCCCTCTACATTTCGGCCATTCACGATGTGACGCATTGTGGGCTTGTAGATCTGCTATTTTCAAAATATGTTTATACATTTGAAGACTTGAAATGGGACATTCAAGTACTTTCTACCTTTGGTACCTAAGTACGTAAGTAAGTATTTTGATGCTAATACTTTTGTACTTTTACTCGAGTACATTTTGAATTCCGGACTTTTACTTGTAACAAAGTAGTTCTACATTGATAGTTTTACGTAAAACAATGGAGTACTTTTTCCACGAATGTGTGTACAGTATATGTTTGCACTGTACAGCTTCATGCCTGTACTGGTGAAGATGACCAGCGCAACTGCAGTCAACCTGTCTCCTTACATCAGACCAGCCTCTTCTGTGGACTCTTCCTCTTCCACTATACATTCTCAGGCCTGTACATTGTATCATTTGTGGTCATCATTATGGGCGTTTATCATATTCAACGTCTTTCTTCCCAGAAAGACGTGGACACAGCCCAGGCTAAATCCAGAGGTGTGAAGCATCCTAATGGTCCATGGATGTTACAGAGGGGTATATTGACTGTCATATAGTCCCACCGGTTAGCCCCTGTAATTATTTGTTAAGTCTACTTTATAGGGAATGGCGCATCTCCATCTGCATCCTCTCCCATACTATTCAAGTCTTCCCTAAACAAAACCCTGGTTCAATGCAGATGTACGTATGAAAATCAGGAACCGACCGGTGTTCAGCTTTCAAGTCAGGGGACACCAAGGCTTGTTCAAATCAAATCAAATCAAACTTTATTTATAGAGCACATTTAAAACATTCTAAATTGACCAAAGTGCTGTACAGGGTGAGACAAAACATCAACAATAATTAATGCTACAATAACAAAAGTGCAATAAACAAATCACAAACATTAGGTGCGATTAAAAGCCAAAGAATAAAAGTGTGTTTTAAGAAGTGACTTAAGACTCAGAGTTTGCATTTTTTATATAAATAGGCAGACTATTCCAGAGCCTATAGGAGCAGGAAGGCACGGTCGCACCTACTCCTTAGGTTCGTCTCGTGAGCCTCCAGGAGCAGCTTGTCTGCTGACCTTGTTATGACCATCAAACCCGCAAAAAGACTATACTAACAACACATACAGTATGTGGCAGGGGTCACTAACTATAGGAGTAAGTATGAACGGGGCAGAGACTCCAGACAACAACATGGGGTCACTAACTATAGGAGTAAGTATGAACGGGACAGAGACTCGAGACAACAACATGGGGTCACTAACTATAGGAGTAAGTATGAACGGGGCAGAGACTCCAGACAACAACATGGGGTCACTAACTATAGGAGTAAGTATGAACGGGACAGAGACTCGAGACAACAACATGGGGTCACTAACTATAGGAGTAAGTATGAACGGGGCAGAGACTCGAGACAACAACATGGGGTCACTAACTATAGGAGTAAGTATGAACGGGACAGAGACTCGAGACAACAACATGGGGTCACTAACTATAGGAGTAAGTATGAACGGGACAGAGACTCGAGACAACAACATGGGGTCACTAACTATAGGAGTAAGTATGAACGGGGCAGAGACTCGAGACAACAACATGGGGTCACTAACTATAGGAGTAAGTATGAACGGGGCAGAGACTCGAGACAACAACATGGGGTCACTAACTATAGGAGTAAGTATGAACGGGGCAGAGACTCGAGACAACAACATGGGGTCACTAACTATAGGAGTAAGTATGAACGGGACAGAGACTCGAGACAACAACATGGGGTCACTAACTATAGGAGTAAGTATGAACGGGACAGAGACTCGAGACAACAACATGGGGTCACTAACTATAGGAGTAAGTATGAACGGGGCAGAGACTCGAGACAACAACATGGGGTCACTAACTATAGGAGTAAGTATGAACGGGGCAGAGACTCGAGACAACAACATGGGGTCACTAACTATAGGAGTAAGTATGAACGGGGCAGAGACTCGAGACAACAACATGCCGGATAACCGTAACAGTTTTTTATATGCTAGATTTGACAGACTGAATGGAGACACCTCCTTTAAAATCTCCACAACCCGAGACGGCACTACAGGTGACACGCACACGCACGCACGCACGCACGCACGCACGCACGCACGCACGCACGCACGCACGCACGCACGCACGTACACACACACACACACACACACACACACACACACACACACACACACACACACACACACACACACACACACACACACACACACACACACACACACACACACACACACACACACACACACACACACAGGTCACAGGTTCCAGCAGGCATTTGGGCAGGTCAACCCAAGAAAGGCAGCTGGTCCTGATGGAGTGTCACCAAGAGTCCTGAAGGCCTGTGCTGAGCAGCTGGCCCGTGTACATGGACATCTTGCTCCCTTGCGCAGGAACTATTCCCCATGTCTGTCATAATACCAGTCCCTAAAAAAAGCCAACACAATTACAATGAATGATCTCAGACCAGTGGCACTGACCTCGGTGGCAATGAAGTGCATGGAAAAAGCTGGTTCTTCAGTCCATGAACTCTGTTATTCCTGCATGACTCATTGGACCCCCTGGCCTACAGTTTGCCTATACCGCAAAAATAGATCTGTGGATGATGCGGTGGCACTAGCTGGCACTTCATTCTACCATTGGAACACCTGGACAAAAGCAAAACATAATAAGGGGTCTTTGCCCCTTCGGGCCTGACCCCTGATTATGTACGTATGAAAATTATTGGATGGGATCTCCCTGCCATGGACACAATCCACACAGCACTGTAGGAGGAGAGCACAGAGCATCCTTTGTTCCTGTGGAGGGACTCAGGACACAACCTGAGACACCACCTGCCATTAAAACAAGTATCAGTGAGTACAAGGTAATAACTGTGATGTCATGACCATACCCATTGTCAGAGAATAGTACTTGGAAGCCAGTACTGTGACGACATCTCTTCTACTTGATTTGATTTCTAGATAGAAGATAGATGATAGATGATGTTGTGTGCCCGGTGTGTTTTGGTCCCTCTCTTCTCTCTCTCTTTTCAATTGCCCGACTTTCTTCTTCTTATAGATGAACTTTATTTATTTACTCATCTCACAGTTTTTTTTTGTGATTAGTATTTTATTGGATTTTCTTTTTTAGACACAAACACAACACCCACAATACCAGTAACAACAATACAGAACAAACAAACGAAGACAAAATAAATTAAAAAAAGCGTTTGACACAAATCGACAGTCACATTACAAAAAATAAAATAAAAAAGACACAACTAGGAGGGAAGGAAGGGGAGGGGAGGCTGTGTTCTTCTCGATAGAGACATATATGTGAGCAGGCGAGGATCTACTGTAGGGGGGGCAGCCAGTAGTCTGTCATTACGTAGTGCTATCATACAGAAGGAATCTGTCCCACTTCTGGTCCTATAACTCCCTATAACTCTTGAACCGTAGGTCGTAAAATAAAAAAAAATCACACCCGTGTGAAGTGAGGGCGCTCTCATCATTGTTAATATGTTAATATGTTTTGCAATCTTCAAAGTAACTAGTAACTAAAGTTTTCAAATCATTGCAGTGGAATAAAAGTACAATATTTGCCTCTGAGATGTGGTGGAGTAGAAAGTAAAAGTATAGAAAAATGGAAATTCTCCAAAACACACAGAGCGCACTAGTAATTTGACTGCATGTTGTTCATACTCATGTCTCTTGCAGAGGTTGATGATGGCTTGTTAGAGTTAGCTTGTAGTTAATCAACAGTGATTTACCAAGAAGAAGGTGTTGGGCGATTTGAATGCTAGTGCTACCGCCTACCGTGGCATGGCCGTGTCATTACCTAATAAGTGATGAAAGAAGTTTATGTTGTTTTTCAGACAGCTATTATTAAGCTTGTTGTGCTGCTGCTGCTGCGAAGTAATAACACAACGTTCACTTCATTGATTTCATGCAAACATTGTTCTTTGATCTGCATACTAACGTTGTGTTGGCAGGCTTTGAAAGAGAAACAAGCCACCAATCTACGCTATATTCAAATAAATCCTTGTATGGTGAAGGAGGGAACTCAGTGGGAACTCCTAAAAAGAAGAAGAAAAAATCTGGAAAGTAGTGACGGAAAGAATCAGGGACACTGTTGCTAGATGCATCATCACCCGAATCCAGCGAGGTGGGGCCAGCAGCAGGACAAATAAGACGAATGGCAAGAGGCTTTCCAACAAGAAATACGACAAGAAAAAAAATACGAATTTCCCTGGATTGATAGATTTTTCGCCATTTTAAAATTTCTTCAAAACACACTTTCACACTTCCAAATCCCCAAAATAATTTCCACTTTGACCATAGGCGGCGCCTCAAATGTGCAAAATGTAACCGTATGGTGCAAAAACATCATTGTCAGGGGGATCAATCCTCTTAAAATTAAATACTGTACAAACACAGCACACCGTCTCAAGAGAACTTGAGCCACGCGAGACACCACCGAGCGAGCTAAAGCGAGCAAGTTGCCGTGTCGAACGTTGCAAAGTTCGCTTGAGCCAACTCGGTGCCGTGCGAGTTGCAACCCCATAGGCACAGAATAGTGAATCCTCACCCCACCTACTTGCATGCAGTCCAAATTAACACAGCGAGTCACTCACTGGTGAAAGGGAGGAAAAGGCAGGTCCGACTGATATGCCCATATATGGAGAATTCTGTCAGTCCTTGTCCCTTTTCTGCCCATATATGGCGATTGCTGATGTCATCAGTATATGCCCATATACGGGCATGTCCCCTTTTGTGCCCATATATGGAAGTAATGGAACTGAGTGATTTGGCGGTTATATTGACAATGTGTCTCAGCCAATCACAGTACGAGGTTAAATGTCACAATGTAGCAATAGTCCTTGGCAGAAGACACGACCATTGGTGATATCATTGGGTGGTTGAAATTAATTCATCCAGTTACAGAAGAATAGGCAACATGGAGCAGCCACCCCGGACAGAAAATGTTCTCACACATGAGCCGGCATCCAGGGATGCAAATGCAACAAAAGCAACGATCCGTGAACCTCCTCTGTCAAGTACATCATCACAAGGGCAAGAGGAACGAAAGGAACAGCCTCTAAGCTCAAGGGGGAGACCACTGAGGGAAAATCCTAAATTTATGGACTATGAAACTGACCTAGCTCTTGACATGAAAAGTCAGAAACAACTGAGAAAAACTCCCATACAGAGAAACTCAACTAAGGGGAAAGTCAGAAAGATTCCATCGAGGGCTGGAGGGCATAAGCATGCTATCAAACTAATAGAAGACGGTGACCAGGAATTGAGTGAAAAACTGCCAGTGGAATCTCCTAAAAAGGCCCCAATGTCAAGCTTTCGAGATAAATTACCTCTCGCATTAAAATGTGCCATAGAAGAAGTCCCACCCACAGAGGTTGGCCAATCGGAAACTGAGCAGCCAAAACCGAAGAGGAGGAAGGTGACAAAGAGAGTGGTGCATGATGTGAGACCAGCAGAAACATTGGCAGATCAGGAGAAGCAGAGACAAACCTCCAGCTCGACTGTGGAGGAACTGGAGGAGATCATGCATGGCAGCCGTCCCAGGAGAGGTGCCGCTAAAGTGGCACTGAAGTTACTCCATGACTGGGCAAAAGACACTCTAGTCAATCCCAGTAATGACATGAGCTCCCTTCAGGGGTCCTGGGGTGGTCACTCCAGCCCAATTGCGGTAGAACAGAAATCTCCCAAATGTGGCAGAGCACGTGTTAAGGGTATTAAGAGGAAGCATCCTGGCTTTGAGGGTAGGAAATCATATGAAGATGAGGACTTTGTTCTGGGAGGCATTGGAGAAGACGAGGAAGAGACAGAAGAACTGGAGTCTGACTTGGAGTCAGCTGTTGATTCCATAGCAGAACTTCGCCGGAACAAGAGTATTCAATATCAGGGCAGAAAGTATGGCACTTCTCCTAATGGACTGCCTAACAACATGATGCAACCATGCTCTGAAAGCACCAAGTGCAACAAGACGTTCAGAGAGAAACATCAAAGCAGCTGGGTCTTCCCAGAGTGGATTCCCTCCGTGAACGACTGGAAGACTGTTCCACAAAGTGACTTGGAGGAGTATCTCCCCCAGGAGATGCAATCTGCCACGTTCAAGATCTCCAGAGAGGGTCTGAGCAAGGAGACCCCTCTACAAAAACTCAACAGGTTTGAGGCCATGGACAAGCATCCAGAATGCTGGGACACACTCATGTTTACCGGTGGGCCGGTCTGGGCTATGGAATGGTGTCCGAGTCCGGATGGTTCCAGTGATAATCAGTACATAGCCCTGGCCTGCCACCAAGGCATGGACGATCAGCATTATGCCAATGAGAAGTACACGGGGACTGGTCTCATTCAATTGTGGGATCTAGGCAAGCTGGAGTATGATAGCAGTCCAACGTCACAACGCCCATACCTAGTCTGTGGTTTAGCCCAGGACAAAGGTTTCATCTGGCAACTCAAGTGGTGCCCTGCAGGGGCGTGGGAACAGCCCACCTGCCCCAGGAAGCTTCCATGCCTGCCCAGACTTGGTCTACTGGCAGCAGCTACCTCCACCGGCATTGTCACCATCTACAGCATACCCCACCCTCAAGCTCTACTTGCCAGCAAAACGCCAGTTGACTCAGAAGACAGCCAAGTGCAGCCCATATTCACGGTCAATGGTGTGATAACTCTGAAGTTGGGTTCTTTCGGAGCTCCACACAACAAAATTAACAGACAAGTTCTGTCTATGGACTGGTCTGCAACGAAGGACCATGACATAATGGCTCTGGGCTTCTATGACGGATTAGTAGGGCTGTGGAATTTGTCATCGACATCGTCATTTTTGCGTATATGTGAACCTGACCAGTCCCTCGCCCTCCTGCCCTACCGTTGTTTCCAGGCCCATGACAGCTGTATCCGAGCCCTGGTTTTCTGCCCCGCCGCCAGCGATCTGTTGGCGACTGCTGGAGACGACCGCATGGTGAAGGTGTGGGACCTGACGAGGCCGTATGACTGCATCACCGCACACAAGCGTCACCTTACCACTGAGGTATTTTGGCCCTTAAATGCCCCTGGCCTCTTTTTGTCCCAAGAGAATAGCTATACACGAAATGACCAACACGGCATCTATTACTTAGACCTTGGCTATCATGAGATCAAGCCTGCCTTCATGGTCCCCAGGATGGCCACTATGTGGTCAATGTCATTCAATGACTGGCTGAACAGCCTGGTGACATCAGACACCCTGGGTGAGGTCATCTTTGAGCTGCTTCCTAAGATCGATGGGAAAATCCAATACACCAAAGGGATCGCTCAGAGGCGCTTTCCGGTGTACTTCACAGACATGGTGCCTTATGGCGCAAACACCTCCAATGAAACGGAAGGAGCAGAGGAGATGGAAGGGGGGGGTGAGGGTGAAGGATCACCAGCCGTGGAAAGCGAGAGGGTGGATGGTCAAGGGGGAGCTGTGCCTTTGAAGCCCCAGACATACAGAGAGGCTGTCGGGCAATACTACCTCCACTACAGAGACAGTGACATTAGGACCTTTAAGAAATTCCATGAGCGGGCACCGTGGAAACGGATGCGAAGCACGGAGGTGAACACCAAGATAGATTTGGACATCATGCCAATGGCTGCACTACATAAGGTTCGCTTTAACCCTAACATGAGCAGCCACACCTGGCTGGTGTCTGGCGGCCAGGCGGGGCTGGTCAGAGTACACTGTCTGAGGAGCATGTACAGAGAAGACACTAAGACGATGTTCATGAAGTGCAAGAAACAGTTCGCCGGCCTCTACCACCCAGACAACCGGAGCCAGGCCACAGAGGACTTAACAGAAAACCCAGACCAGCACTGAGCCACTATAGCACGATTTTGGAGGTTTCACCCTAATGCGTCATAAACTGGTTCTTCTCACAACCTTATAATAATTACCATCATCATCATCATACTTTTAGAGTAACCGGAACGCTCGCCTGAAAACATGTACTTAACCCGGCCCCAGCAAGTTGTTGTGCCGACCGTCCCCAGATTATATTATTATTACTTGCGCAAGCAGAGCACGCAAGTATTGTGGTTGTGCAGCCTTTTTTATGCGTATGCTCGGAGGTATATATACCGATGTTGGTGGTGACGTAATTAAGATATGTTTCAATGTCGGGTGAATTAAAGGTAATGTCTGTATGTATACATGTATGTAATCTGAAACCTACAGTATCTTTATTGCGTCACCATCGAAAGCCGGTTATACCCCGGCATTGATACATATCTTCATTACGTCACACTCAAAATCAGTATATATACCTCTGAGCATACGCATAAAAAAGCCAGCCGACCACAGTATAGTACTTTTCAACTTTCAACTTATATATACATACATACATGTATACATACGTTACCTGTTTGCTGTTTGAAAATTTAACCAGCGTTGGCCGGACATTGACAGACCATGGCCTCTGGAGGGTACTTTTGATGCAGAAGTCATTAACACCATAAGGGTTCTTGTGCATGGATACAGAGCAGATCAGAAAACGAAGGAGCGAAAACTCAAACGCAAGACTGAATTATCAGTATTAGCTATGTTCTGTACAGAAGGCCCCAATGTCAGTGAGTCAGTACTACCGGCCAAGAATCAGCAGTGCATTGACATTGTGGACCACAGCAACGTGCTCTCAGCAAAGGCTGAGGTGAAAGTTCATGACAGCGGAGACATGAGGACATCTAAGCAACGGCCAGATGACAGCGACACTCAACGCTCTGTTATGAGGGAGCTGGAACGGGTACGTTGCCTAAAAGAGGACTTGACCAGTGAATTAAGGACACAGAGACAGTCTATGCGTGCCATAGAAACACGGTTGAGTGAAATTCTGATGAAAGAGGCACATCTGATCCTCGATTTGGGTGACCTGCAGGATGAGGCTGCGCACAGCCACAGAGACAGTTTACGTGGAGGTGACGACATCTACAGAAGGACAGCAAGCCCCAATCCGGCCATGAGCGCCATTTCTGTTTGTGGCAGTGGCAGTGACAGCGGCAGCAAGACTCAGCCCGAACAGTTTCGTCCACATAATCCCAAGCCGAGTGGACCACGTTATTACACAGGCTGTTATAGATGTGGCGGGATGACGCACTTGCAGCGTTGTTGCACGGCTGTTTTGCCGAACAGTCCGCAGCCACAGCAGTGGGTACCAGCACCACATCAACAGCAGGTTCCGCCATGGAGAATGAGGGCATCACAAAGTCAACAACCGGTGTCATCCTATCAGGGGGCAACACAGCCCTATGCTTCCCAGCAAGGATATATGCCACAGACACGTCACAGCCCAGAAATCTGGAGAGGAGTTTGCCATAAATGTGGGACATATGGTCATTTTTCTGGACAGTGTGACCAGAAACCAAAACGGGAAACTTTGAGGGAAGTCAAGTTGACCGGACCTCATGAATGATGAGAAGGACAGCTAAAGGAGAAGTGTCATGGCTCCTCCATGCTCTTCTTTTGACAGTTAACTTGACACGCCCCTCTCTGTGCTATTGAAAGCATGGCTTTTGATCTGTCACCTAGCTGTCATCTGACACTGACCTTTTCTAGATATTGCTCTATCTAGGGGCACTGAGGAAATGTATTGTCACACCATTTGTGCATTTGGCATAAAGGACAGACATTTTGCTTTTGACACTTTGAGGTTTAGTTTAGGGAAAGAAAGACTTTCTAATGAAAAGGGGTACTTCAGTTTAGGAATGAAAAGATTTTGGTTGATTTGTTCACCTGGTTACTGGTATACGGCCAGTGGGGGGGGGTAAGGATCAGTCAACATTTCAGATTAGATTTTAATAGAACACTAAAAGATTCTACTTATGCTGACCCGAAATTTAGTTATGTATAGTGTGTGTAATGGGAACTGCCTGAAGAAGTTATGTAACCTTGAATTCCGTCGGTCTCTGTAACCATTTGAATTCTAATGTAATTGTTTGTTTGTCATAGGCCTATTTGTTATTTTTTTAATTTTATCTTTTCTTAAGTGTCAAGGGAGGAGGGTCAAAATGTGGTTCCTTCATATTACTTTGTGACAAACGTGTGTACGTTTGTCAAGGGAGGAATGTCGTATCTGGTGGAACCACATTTCATTAATATAGCATAAAATATCTGTTTTAAACTAAAAGTGTTACCCTGAGTCTCTCGTCTCTCCTCATGGGTGAGAGGCTACAGGACAAACAGGGCAGACGTTTAGGCACCAGTTCACAGCTTGCACCCTATGCTAAATAGCTATAGGCCTACTTTGATCTATCTTGTTGATCTAGCAGCACCTAGACTAGAGAGGTCTCTTGTTGTTCGATCTTCCTGTGACCACACCTAGTGACTTGGACCACTTGGTGTGGGTGTCGAACGACTGTCTGTTTCAAATGTGTATTGGGCTTCCTTTATAAACTAGCCTGAAATGTCTATATGTGGTGTCAGTGTCCTGAGGCCGTCAGGCTGGGTGCATGGCTCCGGCCATGAAGCTGTTTTGTACTCTCTGCAATAAATCTGGACTCGGAAACCTTCATTCATCTGCCTGTGCCTCCACGTTTATTCTGAGTACTTTTGCCTAAGTATTTTAGTAGTTTGTTTTTGAGCTTTATAGAGAGGAAAAGCAGTTCTCTCTGTTTAGTCCATTTACATCAAAACATATCGTAATTACGTCACCATTGACAGCCAGTTATAACCCGACTTCAGTATTTAATTCCAACTTTTTACAGTGAGGCTGAGAATTGAAAGTCCGTAGCAGCAAGCAGAGCGTGCATGAATTGTGGTCGTGTTGGGACGTATGCAGATGAGCTCGTGTTGTTTTAGTATTTAAGTTCAATGTTTTACAGAGAGGCTGAGATTTGAAAGTTCGTAGCGGTCGACAGTACTTGCGCGCTCTACTTGCGCACTAGTAGGCACTGGACAGAGTGCAGTTCTAGTTACAAGATGTATTTATATCAGTGAGATGACGTCTTACGTTAACATTTACTACCCTAAACCCTTACAGTCCATAGACTTGGCTGGCAAGAATTACATCATAATTTACCCTAAACAAACAGTAAAGTCCATAGACTTGACTGTGGACGAGAAATGTATAATTATTAGGCTATAATCAAACATTAAAAGTACATAGACTTGGCTGACCTATATGACTTAATTTTGGAGAAATCACACAAACAAACAAACAATGTACTCTATTTAAAGTGCTCTAAACAAACATTAAAAGTCCATAAACTTGGCTGCCACATGATGTCATGTGCGGTGCTGTTTACTAGGAAATTACTTGTTAAAAGGGTAAAAATGTGCAAAGAAAAACTAAATTAAAGTGTCATGTCTGTGACCTACCCCAAGACAAAGAATGTCCCAAAACTTGAAATTACACGCCCGTTAACATTGAAATGCAAAGGTTGCATGACGTTACATTACATTCTGGGATATGCAGAGGTTGCAGTAGGCCTACGTGTCATGTTTTGGGACAAATCACTCTCATTAACATTGAAACATGAAAGGCCCACAAGCTAAATTGAATATAGGATCATTTTTAAACTTTGACTTAAAAGTGGTCAGGGTTTTGCCTTCTCCAGTATCTTCTGGGAGGGCATTCCCGGTCTGTGTGCGATCTAACTTGTATGTATGTATTCCCCATTCCCCTAAGTATCGTGAGCACAGTCTGACCGATCAACTTCAAACTCGGCATACGTAACTCCAAGGACCCAAGGGAGAGCACCGCCTGGCCAGTAACTGGCATGTTCTCGTTAGAAACACTAGTTCCCATAATTTGTAGGTGATGGCACTCATTCATGGGAAGTACCCATCCAGCACCGTTATCAAAGTGCTTGCAGGCCAGGTCATGAGGACATCAGTACCATGACCTCAGTACCATACAGTACTGTGACTTCAGTACTGTGACATCAGCATTCAGCACTATGCTATTCATTAAATCTAGCTATAATTTGGTGCTTCAATATATATATATTGTGAAGGTCTGATACAAATCACCACAAAGAGACAGAAGTACCAAGGTTTGACACGCCTCGGCGTGTTTTATTTACATAAAGAAATAAAGCAGCTCGGGTGTCTCCCTAGGGAGACACCCGAGAGGCATCCTAACCAGATGCCCGAACCACCTAAGCTGGCTCCTTTCCAGGTGAAGCAGCGACTCTACTCCGAGTCTCTCTCGCGTGACTGAACTTCTCACCCTATCTCTAAGGAAGATGCCAGCCACCCATCGGAAAAAACAAATTTCTGATTCTGATGACACACACTTCATGACCATAGTATAGTAGTATATATATAGTAGTATACAGTATAATATAGTATAGGTGAGAGTAGGAACGAAAATTGCTACCGCCCCTGCTGCTCCAATTCTCCGGCTAATCTCCTTCTCCGTCCTCCCCTCACCTGTGAACAAGACCCCGAGATACTTAAACTCCTTCTAATGTCTCATTCCCTATACTCATTCCCTACCAGTACCAGAATAGATCATAGATCACAGTCATCTAAGACGTCAGTAAAAATGACGACATTAGTATGACGTCAAGCATGTCCATAATAAGCATATTCTGTCCAGACAGACACAAACACTCTGGTCTGATGTAACTGTGATGTTGACGCCAACATAAGGGTTCCCTGAGAGACAGTGGGAGGAACGTGGAACGTTAACACTGCAGTGATGAACAGAACGGCAAATTCTTTTTGGAATATTTTCTAGGTTGAAAGACATGTGGTTTATTTATCTACTGAGTTGGTTGTCACTGGTGCTCCAGATTTCATTTGTCATTCTAGCCATCTCGACTGCCCTGTACTACGTGGTACTACTAATGGAGGAGTACACAGTTCTGGCCAGTCGAATAATGAAGTTCATGATACTGGCCTCAACAGGTGTGCTCGTTGGTCTGTACCTGTTTGAAGGGTTCCCTGTGTTGATGGTGGGAGTGGGCCTTTTCACCAACCTGGTGTATTTCGGCCTGCTGCAGACCTTCCCCGACAAGGTGCGGAGCTCGCCCAACTTTATCTTCTCCGGCGTATTGGCAGTGGTGAACCATTGCAGGTCTTTCCGGTACTTCTCGGATGTGTATTACCATTTCTCGGAGGTGCTGGCATACTGCCTGTGGATCATACCGTTCTTGTTCTTCCTTTCACTCTCTGCTGGAGAATATGTGCTTCCGTCCTTCCGTCCTCCTCCCGTCGGTGAGGGGACAGCCGTTCCCGGGGTGGTTCCAGTTCAACCTCCTGCTGTGGGACCACCGTCCGGGGGAGCAGAGTCACCACCAACACTACGCCGTTCCACAAGGGTGAGACGAGCTCCTGCTCGCTTTAATGACATTGTGCGTTGAGTCCTCTCAACCGCGAGCAAGGATGCACTCTGAGGGCAGTATTATGCGTGTCTTAAGTACCAGGTCTTATTACTTAACTTAAGACCTGGAGGCGTGATCAATGCCATTTGGCTATTCTGAGTGGCCAAACAGCATTGACCACGCTAAGTTAAGTAATACGACCTGGTACTTAAGACACGCATAATACTGCCCTGAGGCTCATAGGACTAAGTTACTTGAAATTGGATAATATGCCTTGTTTAAAAAAAAAGAAGAAAAAGAAGAGGCTATTATTGTTATATTTGAGGAAGCTTTAAGTGCTTTCATTTGTCTACAGATGTGTAATAGAGGGTATGCACATGACATCATCGTACCTGGAAGTTATGCGGGAACGCCCACTGAGTGGCAAAAAACTACTTTCTGGCCTTGACAGCCCATTCATCCAAACAGAAAAGTCCTGTCTGATTGCATGAAACAATGTTAAACTCACCCACATTGCAGCTGTACGAAAAGCTTGAATTATCCTCTTTCTGTTTCATAAAAATCCACCATATAAACGTTATGAGCTACTTTCTGTCAAGAAATGCCCTGCATTTGATTATCTTTCTAAGTGTCAGAGTTTGGAAGTTCTTGTTTTCAATAACATTTTGCTGCCTCCTGCATTATGTGACATTTAGAAACAGGTGTTACGCAGGTTGAGTGATTTCCAACGAGCGCTTCCAAACTCCCAACACTCCATGCTGCTCAATGTTTTGCCACTCAGTCTAGATGAGGGGGGCGTGTCCTGATGGGAAAATCATGCATGTGCATACTCTCTATTGCAGATCTACTGTGTGTGTTGGTGTTCAGCTTAAGGGGGAAGGAATGTCATATCCTGGGGTTGGTTCCCTCCAGTTCGAAAAGGGGCATGCTATACTAACTAACTGACTCTGTTCAGGGACTGCATGCGTCAAGTCATGCGTAGTAGAGTTGGGTTCCAGATTCAATGTGGATGCCTGAGCCATGCATGTTCTGCTATTGTTCCTCTGAAGTTAATACACCTACAGTGACCTTGAAATACAGGACTGATTATTCTATATATATATATATATCTACTGTGGAGATATCACAGTTACGTTACATTCTGGGATATGCAGAAGTTGCAGGACATGTCATCTTTTGGGACAAATCACTCTCATTAACATTGTAACACGAAAGGCCCACAAGCTAAATTAAATATAGGATAATTTTTAAACTTTTACTTAAAAGTGGTCAGGGTTTTGCCTTCTCCAGTATCTTCTGGGAGGTTATTCCCGGTCTGTGTGCGATCTAACTTCAAACTCGGCAATGTGGATCCAAGGGAGAGCGCTGCCTGGTGTGAATTAAATTTAATATAGGATCATTTTCAAACTTTGTCTGAAAAATGGGTCAGGGTTTTGGCTTCTCCAGTATATTCTGGGAAGAAGTTATTTAGCTAGCATGTATCTTATGAGCACAGTCTGACTGATTGACCTCAAACTCAACGTGCGTAACACCAACGACCCCTGGTGTGAATTCAGTCTCTCCAAAGATAGGCTGATAGGTCTATTTTTGATGGGCGCTAGCCCCTCCTATATACAGCTTTTGTCTAGAACAGTACCAAGGACAGGTGACGTGCCTTTTCTGTGTTGGCACCAAGGTTGTGGACTTTGATTTCACTGTAGTGTAGAGGACTCCTAGATTCACTTGTTGTTTTGTGTGTGTGTGTGTGTGTGTGTGTGTGTGTGTGTGTGTGTGTGTGTGTGTGTGTGTGTGTGTGTGTGTGTGTGTGTGTGTGTGTGTGTGTTTTCTACTCCCTCCTGTTGTGACTGACTGACATTGTGACAGTTGTAGTCTAGTCTGTCTCGAGAGACAAGTCTTTGTTCTCTTATCTCTTTACTCTTTCTTTAGACTGGCCCCTTTTCCACCGGTTGAGAACCGGTTCAGTTCAGAACCAGTTTGGAACGTTAATTATGAATTGAGTGGTAAAAGCCATACCTATATAAATTGTTTATAGGATCAATATAAGTAAATTAATATATGATATAACCCTTCCAACAGGAGTAGCTTTTTCATATTTGTCACACATTTTGTAATTTTCACCTACAGTAGGCCTATAGGTAAATAGGTAAAAATTAAATTAATAGTTATCTCCATGAAACTTCCCCAGTTGATTACTTACACGAAGACAATGATTTATTTTTACCTCTATGATGAATTCCTGTTCTGTTCTTTGACTATATAGAAGTGTCTATTTGTACGTCTCTAAATGTTTTGATGAATTGAACATGGTGGACCCTCTTGTAAACAAGTGTAATGCTTAATTGGTTCGTCCACTCACAGTTAACAGTCTTTGTATTGAGTTTGTGCTTGAAATGTACTGTAATTCTGCAAACTGTTAATAAATATTTCAATCAATCAATCAATCAATTGTATTACACGTTTTCTGAAATTGTACATTAAAATATGCAAATTAGGCATTGTGTAGGAGAATGTGTCAAGTTCACGCTGCCTCTGTAATGTCAGTGCCCAAGGTGAACCAGCCGACACGAAGGCAGAGAGAGAAAGAGCTTTTATACCTGACAGGCAAACGCAGCGCAGCTGACGGTGATTGCGGACCGGACGGGCGGCGGCATCATGTCACTGTATGACTGTATCCACACAGTCGAGTCACGAAGATGCCAGTTGCCACGAGCGGCAGGAGTCTCTTCCTGGTTTTTAGACAGCTGGTAGTGGTGCATACGGAAGGGCCCAGCAGACTCCCACTCCTGCTTCCAAGATGCCGCCAGCCATGCACTGGTGGATAAGTTCTCCGGGATGGAACGTAACATCTCTTGTGCCACCTTGTTGTAAGGGTGGCGGGACTTGAGTCTGTTTGGAGGCTCTATTTCCACTGTAGTGTTGTGCAGGATATTGCAGGTGTCACTTGACACCTGCAATGTTTCTTAGTATAATAATTGTTTATTGTGTAGGTTGACCTAATCTCTTGTTTAGCACTTTACTCCCTTAGGCCTCTCTTAAATCTGTTTTATCTTATTCTTGTATTGTTACACTGCTATGTGATGTTATTGTCTCCACCAGGCCGAAGGCATGGGGAGAGAGTATGTTTTGCACTCCGTCCGTGTGTCCGTCCGTGTGTGTGTCCTTCCGTCCGTCCGTTACCAGCTAATCTCCAGCACCGTTAATCCGGTCGATGCCAAACTTTCACACACACTCCCTGGATGCCAACGATGAACCTCTGCCCCACATTTTCCAGAACGGCCTGTTATAGCGCCACCATGAGGCAGCTTTTCACATTTGTTACCTAAAACTGCACCGATCTGCGTGAAACGTTGCATGCACACTCCCTAGAGGCCAAGGACAAACCTTTGACCTGCATTTTCCGCATCTGCCTTTTATAGCGCCACCAGGAGGCCGACTTTTGTAAAACAAATTTTTTGATATTACTCCTCCAGATTCTGTCCAAAAATCTCACAAATCGTTACACAGTATCTCTATGGTCATGTGCTCAAGTCGGATCTGTCCGATATTTCATATTCCCTCCTAATTGGCTATAATTGGCTTTCACAGTTTGCAAGATTGCCCCGTTTTGAACAAAAGCCTCAAATCATGAACACAGCATGCAATTTACGTGAAATCTTTCACACATTTTCTTACTAGGCTGAGGAATATATCCCACCCTTTTCTCATTGGCCTGTTATAGCGCCACCAACAGGTTGATTTTTGCAAAACACATTTTTGGAACAAAATGCCTCAAATCATCCAATTGCCATCAAAGGCAAACATGTTTATATTACTCCTAAACATTTTGCCAAACATCTCACACAGTCCTATCCTCCTGGTGGAGACCTGTGCCAGTTAACTTTTTCTAGTTAACTGTTGTTTAGCACTTTGTAACGCATGTTTTAAAAAGTGCTATATAAATAAAGTTATTATTATTATTATTAATATTATTATGCCAGTCGTGTATTTTGGCTTTCCTTGCTAGCTTGATGGTAGCAGCCTCTCGTCGGAGGCCGGCTGGGGCAATTCCTGCAAGGACTGGCAGGTAGGACTCAGGAGTGGGTTTCATGCAGCCAGTTATGGTTCGGAGAGAGTTGTTAATTACTGTGTCTACCTTTTGGACATGTGGGCTCCTACACCAGACTGGGGCACAGTATTCAGTTGCAGAGAAGACCAGGGCTTGGGTGGAAATCCGCAATGTGTTGGCGGAAGTTCCCCAGGTCGTACCAGCAGGGCGACGGATAAGTGAGACCCTTGATGTGACCTTTGCCCTCACGTCTTCAAGGTGTATGCATCACTACATCTGTGACCCGGGCGATGGCGTTGAAGGAGAGGACTTACCACGCCGACAATGGACCCTACTGAACCTCCTGCGCACTGGAGTCGGCTCTTTCAAATCAGCAATGAAGAAGTGGGGCTTGACCAAGGGGCCAGTGAGGCTATTCAACGTTGACGCTCTGGGCCCTAGTGGTAGGAGGAGGGACTACAGGCGGACCCGTGTATTCATGACCGGGAAACCCCGTGCAGCTGGGCTTTAACATGTAGGACCGTCACTCCCTACGTCACCCCGGACCTCAAATTTGAGGTCCGGAGGAGGTACTTCCGGCAGTCTTCCGGGTGCTTCAAAACGCCACTGAGCAACTTCCACTGACATGAATAGCTGGGGGGGGCGGAGCTTCGCGCCAGTTCAGTCTCTATCCTTTTATATACTCTATGGGCTTGACAGACAGTGCAGAATGCGAGTGTGGCGAGCCTGAGCAGTCTGCCGAACACATAATTACCACATCTGTACCCCCTGTACAGACCTCCTTCGGAGGCCGGCCTCTTCCACGTGGGACCAGAGACAAGGGCGTGGCTACTTGATACTGAGTTGGACATTTGAGGATGATACACGAAAGAAGAAGAAGAAGAAGAAGAAGAAGAAGAAGACAGCTGGTGGATGGAAATGAAGCTCCACCCACACGGCAACTTGCAGTGTCGGCCTAAAACCGGAAATGCTTTGCCGACGCTGCCGCGTGGGCGGAGCTTCATTTCCATTTGCAAGTTGTCTAAAAACCAGGAAGAGACTCCTGCCGTTCACGGCAACTGGCATCTTCGTGACATATTAAAATAAAATACTCTATATAGTATTTTATTTTATCATTACTGTGATGAACTAGAATAATATAGAGTATTGTATTTTACCATTACTGTGTTGAACTAGAATATCTAGTATTAAGAATACTAGTAGAAGGAATTTAGAGTATTCTATTTTACCATTACTGTGTTGAACTAGAATATCTAGTATTAAGAATACTAGTAGAAGGAATTTAGAGTATTTTATTTTACCATTACTGTGTTGAACTAGAATATCTAGTATTAAGAATACTAGTAGAAGGAATTTAGAGTATTTTATTTTACCATTACTGTGTTGAACTAGAATATCTAGTATTAAGAATACTAGTAGAAGGAATTTAGAGTATTTTATTTTACCATTACTGTGTTGAACTAGAATCCCCTTTGACAGGACTGCCCCTTTTCCTTAATTCTCCTGATCACTTTGAAGGCATTTTGAAGCTGTTGTTCTTGGAAACCGCAGTACCAGAATAGATCATAGATCTCAGTCATCTAAGACGTCAGTAAAAATGACGACATTACAATTGACGTCAAGTATGTCCAAAATAGGCACATTCTGTCCCGACAGACACACAGACACTCTGGTCTGACGTAAGTGTGATGTTGACACCATTATAAGGGTTCCCTGAGAGACAGTGTGAGGAACGTGGAACGTTAACACTGAGTGACGAACAGAACATCGAATTATTTTTGGAATATTTACTTATGGGACATGTGGTTTATTTATCTACTGAGTTGGTTGTCGCTGGCGCTCCAGATTTCATTTGTCATTCTAGCCATCGCGACTGCCCTGTACTACGTGGCACTACTAATGGAGGAGCACACAGTTCTGGCCAGTCGAATAATGAAGCACATGATACTGGCCTCAACAGGTGTGCTCGTTGGTCTGTACCTGTTTGAAGGGTTTCCCGTGTTGATGGTGGGAGTGGGCCTTTTCACGAACCTGGTGTATATCGGCCTGCTGCAGACCTTCCCCTACATAGCGCTGAGCTCGCCCAACTTTATCTTCTCCGGCGTATTGGCAGTGGTGAACCATTGCATGGCTTTCCAGTACTTCACAGTCACAGATGTGTATTATCATTTCTCTGAGGTGCTGGCATACTGCACCATCTGCCTGTGGATCATACCGTTCTTGTTCTTCCTTTCACTCTCTGCTGGAGAATTTGTGCTTCCGACCTCCGCCCAGCAGCAAGGAGATGACGTGGTGTCAAACTACTTCACAAAGGGCAAGCGGGGGAAAAGGTCTGGGATCCTCCTCATCTTCTCTTTCCTTAAGGAGGCAGTGCTGCCCAACCGACAGAAGATGTACTGAGGACGAGGACTGGAGGAGACGGAATCTGGGTGCATCGTGGGGGAGAGGAGGCGGTGAGGAACAGTACTGTACTGTCAGCCAATTGTTGAGATTCTGGACATGCAGGAACTAAAACACGACAATGAAACGGCAGGAAGTGGCCAGCACTGAAGGAGGAGGGAACATGTAGGGGACAAGCCAACAAACGGTGCTTCCTGCTTTTTAACCGTCCTCAACCATTTAAGCAGGATGTGTGTGTCTGTCTGCTTCTATCTACATTGACTGCCAACAATATGTGGAGACCCTGCTGGAGTGTCTTCCTTGCTTTGGTTTCAAGATCTGTTTGTGGGTCTTCAGATTGTGGGAGCGGGCTTGAGTTAAACAGGAATAGAGTCGAAGGTTATACCTGAATCCTGTTGGGCATTCGCATTCGCATCAACCATGACATGGACCCTTTCATACAGGATAGTAGTACATACACTAACCCCTGCAACTGACGCTGTGGGTGGACCCATATGAAGTCTCCTAATGCATTGCCAAAATGGGCTCCATCTATCTTGTTAAAAACCCATTTTGGGCGGGAACCCCTTTTGATGTTATGCTTTAGCTATTGAAAAATAGCAGATCTACAAGCTCATAGCGCGCCACCGAGTGGCGCGCTACGAGCTTGTAGGTCTGCTATTTTTGAAAAATCGAAGAACGACTGACATAGAAACATAGCTTTTTCAGAAAACTGTCAGGATGTAGAAGACATTCGGACCCACGTTCTCTTTCCGAGACGGTTCTGTAGAGCTGGCCATGAGTCCTTATGCTCTGATGCTCATTATAATATGGTGTTCATAGCCCCCTAAATGATTTTCCAGAAACGTTCTAAAAATAGCATACAAGCTCACATACGGTCTTTGAATGTGTGAAAGTCATAATAAGTATGCAAAAACATACTAGATAATAAAAATGTTTACTTAAAGGAGCATTCAGTGATTTGGGAGATTTAGATGCGACGCATTGTGAGCTTTGGTACTTTTTTTTATACCAATACCTTTGTAGGCTACTTTTACTCAAGTATATTTTGAATTCCGGAGTTTTACTTCCTCACTCAGACTGCATTGCTGTATGCTTGTTGGATGAATGTTGTGTAGTGTCATGGCCGCCCCAATGCATTTCCAATGGAAGTCACATGGTTTGTAGTCCACATTTTGGACTACAAGCTGTTGTATGGCTTTCGGCTGTGTTTCGACTGCGCCCCTCCCCCTCATACAAATGTTGTGTCAAACCATGTGACTCCCATTGGAAATGCATTGGGGCGGCCATGACACAACATTCATCCAACAAGCATACAGCAATGCAGTAAAGGTCTGAGTGAGGCCCTAGCTAAATCATTAGAGCATGCCCTGGACCTAAGGGCCTAGCTGGACTATATATTAGTTTTAGAAGTGGTACTGCCTGAAGGTCAAAATTCTATTACTGCATGAAGGTGGTGCACGCACGTCCGAGGCCCAGGTAGGTGCAAGACAAGCAGAAATATCAAAAAGAAGAATAGAGTCTGCACACTGGTAGTGCTGGAAACGCTCCTCTGAAGTTTTATTGCTCGTCAATGTTTCAATCTTATTCAATCTTCATCAAAACATATACATGATGTAGCCTATTATGTTCCGATGAAGATCGAATAAGATTGAAACGTTGGCGAGCAATGAATCTTCAAGAGGAGCTTTTTCAGCATCACCAGTCCAGTGTGGAGACTCTATTCTTCTTATTCAAATATCAATTTCTCCTTAGAGCAAGCAGACGTGCTCTACTGTATTACTGTAGACATGTATGAGTTGTGTAGGTGTGAGTGAGTGAGATTTCTCCAATTTGGCACAGAAAATCGTTACCATATGTTTATGTGGACCGATCGGCAAGAGACTTAATTTGTACACACACAAAGAAACCATTTTTGATCATTTAGATTTAGAAGAATGATTTTTATTATGTAACTGTTGCCTATAATAGAGTGCCAGATTGAAATTGGTTAATTATACGGTAGGCTATATTAATGACAGTCATCATAATACAAAGACCTTTACAGAGGAACATATATTGCAATTAATTATCAGTGAAAAAGTACCATCCCAACTCCAAACATGTAATAAAAGTATACCTGGCAACTTAAAGGCCAGCAATAGGCTCTGCAGTGTATTTGCAGTGTTATGTACCATCCGCTAGGTGGCACCAAATCTGATCATAACTGAGCACAGAGCTGATGTGGAATTTGTGGTATGTCAAAAGTGCCAGTTGGAAGTGTGATACTTTTGTACATACAGACAGTACCTCCATTGTTCAAATGTTTTTAATGTTTTTTGCATGATTACATCCATCACATTATGATAATGTAAAAATAATATTGTGAAATTCAATTTTATTATTATTATTAAATTAATAATAATATATTATTATTAAGTTAAATATAAAATCATTAAAATGTTAGCTAACGTATCTCTCAGGGACACTGACATGCATTCCTGGGCAGGTTGGGAGGTGGGCCGGTGACCTTCTGATTACCAGACGACCTCTCTATACCCATTAAATTACGGACGCCCCTTGGCTATTAATTGTAACATACCACACATTGTTTCTTTGTAACTTATCTTTGTTAAGTGCTAGTGGCTATATACTCCTCACAAAAAGTTTGGAAATGTAAGATCGATTATTTCTCTTTAAGGCTCTGTTGAAGGTCCTCACACCTACATTGCCATCCTCCCTTAAGCCAATTTTTGAGTGGTGCAAACCACTCCAACAACCAGCTTTGTTTGTATCCGTGTTTGTGTGTACCTGTACATGGGGCCCAAAAGAATGAGTTACTATGGTCACTGACATTACGTCAGACCACAGCTGATCAGGCTATATAAGACCTTGCACCACTCAGTTCAACTCACTTGTGATTTTTATATACGTATTAGACTCTAGTACGTATATAAAAATAGTAACTAGAGGTTCGGGCCATTATGCGACCCTCACATCGAGTTTGGGTCGCTACACGATAGTGTCGGGGGCTTTGTCAAAGTACCCGTTGTGCCCGTCTGTCTGTCAGAGTACCCGTTGTGCCCATCTGTCTGTCAGAGTACCCGTTGTGCCCATCTGTCTGTCAAAGTACCAGTTGTGCCCGTCTGTCTGTCAGAGTACCCGTTGTGCCCGTCTGTCTGTCAGAGTATCCGTTGTGCCCGTCTGTCTGTCAAAGTATCCGTTGTGCCCGTCTGTCTGTCAGAGTACCCGTTGTGCCCGTCTGTCAGTCAGAGTACCCGTTGTGCCCGTCTGTCTGTCAGAGTATCCGTTGTGCCCGTCTGTCTGTCAGAGTACCCGTTGTGACCGTCTGTCTGTCAGAGTACCCGTTGTGCCCGTCTGTCTGTCAGAGTACCCGTTGTGCCCGTCTGTCTGTCAGAGTACCCGTTGTGCCCGTCTGTCTGTCAGAGTGCCCGTTGTGCCCATCTGTCTGTCAGAGTACCCGTTGTGCCCGTCTGTCTGTCAGAGTGCCCGTTGTGCCCGTGTGTCTGTGTCCCTTTTGCCCATACGGGCATTTTGGCTGGATCGGCGGTTCTGGACAACTGGATATGCATATACATTGTCTCAAGGTAAACTTTGCATGCACAGTCCCACTAGCACAGTCCCACTAGCACAGTCCCACTATAGGCCAAGGAAGAAATAAAACCCTACTATTAGCTTTCCGGGTTTGTGTAACACAAACATTGAAGAAAAAAGTGAGGATGCAAATTGTAATTGGCCGGCGTGATTGGGTGGGAGATGTGCCATTGGTTGAGCATCATATACTGACCATATATGGAGCGTGTCTTGAGTGTACAGGGTTTGATGAGGTCAGATCAACATATGGAATGTCAGAACAGGTCAGCTCCATAGCATACAGTATATGGAGATCTAAGGGTTTGAGGTTTGAGGTCAGATGTAGAGTTGCTGGTCAGCTCCATATATGCAGATCTAGGTGCTGATCCAGTCTTCTCCATGTATGGCTGGCTATCCAGGGTTTGATGAGGTCAGTGTTGTGATCTTTACTATGAAAACCTGCAAACCTACTATGAACCTGCATTTCCCGAATGGGCCTGGTCTACAAGATAGGCTACAATACAAATACATACACCTCAAAGACACCCATGTACCTGTCAAAATACTTCTTAAACGTCAACGAAGTCCACAATCACAACACGAGAGGGAGTTCCACAAATCACATTCAACCCAGATGGCTGCAAATCGAAACTGGCCCAGGTAAAAAATAATCACACTTGTGTGAAGGGGCGCTCTTATCATTATACATCATCATACATCAGCCAATCAAATCATCACATTCCGTGCTACAATTTAACACATTTCGTGCTCATACAGACATACACAGTGTCAAAAAAATTTATTCGAATTAGAATCACTATTCTCGTTATGAACGATTCAAAATCGATTCATAATTTGGAGTACAAGACTGGAGTAGATCCAGTGATGAAATCCTATGTATTGAATAGAGAATCATTTTGAATAGAGAATCGTTTTGAATCTGGAATCGTGACCCTAAGAATCGGAATCGAATCGAATCGTGGGACACACACACACACGCACGCACGCACGCACGCACGCACGCACGCACGCACGCACGCACGCACGCACGCACGCACGCACGCACGCACGCACGCACGCACGCACACACACACACACACACACACACACACACACACACACACACACACACACACACACACACACACACACACACACACACACACACACACACACACACACACACACACACACATTTTTTTTTTTATTATTTCTTTATTGTTTGCCCAAAAGGTAGATCGTGATCTACCAGTAGATCACAAAGCCTGTGCAGGTATAGACCACATGACATGTCTCTAAAAAAATATATATAATTTTAATATATTAAAAATATGTATCTGCCATTTGAATTAAGGTGACTTGTTTGATTGACATCAAAGGGGCATGTCAGCTCAAACCCACAAAGCAATACTTTTTCAAGAGTGTTGCGCCCAAGTGTCAGTATTACAAGTTATATACAAAAAAAACCTAACAATTCCATTTCCCCATTCCATGTGTGTTTGTCTTATATGTAACGCCAGGTACAGTTTAAACTATTTTCAGCAATGGAATCTTTTTTTTTTTTTGCTGGGTAGATCTTGTTGAGCTGGTCATTTTGAAAGTAGCTCTCAAGTCAAAAATGTGTGGGCACCCCTGGTATATGCTATATTTGTGTGTCATTAATGTTCTGATGAATTGAAAATGGAGGACCCCAATGTAAACAAATCTTTGGTGCTTTTCTGGGTATCTCTTAGCAGACATTTCTACAAACTGTTAAAAAATCTGGAATGCCCTACCCAAGAGTGTTCGACAAGCTGATACTATCACATGGTGACCGGTTTGTTTTTTGCTTTGAAAACATTGAAATGAAAGGAAGATGTGCCATACTGTCTGAATGGAAAAACATTTTATTTTCTCTCTCAAAAGATGTCTTTAAAAGATTGTATTTTAAAGACATCTTTAATATTTTGTTTTGTGCTGCAGATAAAGTTCAATATCAATGTTGAACATGAGGGGCATTCCCCTTTACATGCTTAAAAGAAGAAGAATATTAAGGGACATTGCAGCATATGTTACACTGCTCAAAATAAACAAAGTTCGTTTCTAGCTTAAAAGGGGAATTTCTAAGAGGATAATAATGTGTTTTATTTGTAGACTTTTTGTTATATTAACAAAATCACATTTGTGTGAGGTGAGGGGCGCTCTTATCATACATCAGCCAAACAAATCATCAATTTTTTTGTTTAAAGTGCTCTAAAAACAAGCATTAAAAGTCCATAGACTTTACTGTACTCTTAAAGTGGTCTAAACCAAATTTAAAATGTCCGACTCCATAGACTTGGCTGCCATATTGACGTCATTTCAAAAGCCAGACATTGGAGGGGATAGCGCCCCTCAAAAATAGTATAGATTGTATACTATAAACTGAACTCCTATCCTGTCTCAACAAGGGCCTCTAGTCTTTATATGAACAGCAGATGTCACTAATGCTGTGGACAGACCAATATAGGATCGTTCTCTCACACAGACATGTGGTAAGCATTTATCAGAGATTGAAGCAGATTACACTAAATCAGATTACTGTACCCCCAACCTGGCTATAAAAAGCAAGGTCATTATGAGCTTAGCCTAATGTGATGTCACTTGTTTTATGAAATATACAAGATCATATTAGGCAATATTTCTGTTGCCATTCGGCCTCTTTTTTTCTAATCTGATTTCTCCTCTGACCCCTTACTAATGCTGTGTGATAATGCTACTTCCGATTCATTTATAGCCTATCCCATCTCAACGGGTGACGCTTGCCGGCAAGAACTGCGAGCCATTGTGAGCTTGGAAATCAGTACTTGTCAACAAGCTTATTCGTACGGCTGTAGAAAACAAAACGGTAGATCTGAAAGCTTTTAACACAACGCATTCTGATGTGTTGTGAGTACAGATATTTTCAGCTAGAGACACTGTAGCTATGATATGTACTATGATAAAGTCTAAATTAGGATTTTTGCCACTCTGCGTTGTGTTGTCATGTTTTGATTGATTGATTGAAATATTTATTAACAGTTTGCAGAATTACAGTACATTTCAAGCACAAACTCAATACAAAGGCTGTTAACTGTGAGTGGACGAACCAATTAAGCATTACACTTGTTTACAATAGGGTCCACCATGTTCAATTCATCAAAAACATTTAGAGACGTACAAATAGACACGTCTATATAGACAAAGAACAGAACAGGAATTCATCATAATGGAGGTAAAAAGGGAAAAGAAACATATACATGTGATTTTCTATCTGCCTGTCCGTCTGCAAGAAAGTGGTGAAGGAAGCATACTAGCGGTATATAGTGTATAGTATACTGTATTGAGTATACATTGGCTACAGAGTGTATATAGTGTATAGTATACTGTATTGAGTATACATTGGCTACAGAGTGTATATAGTGTATAGTATACTGTATTGAGTATACATTGGCTACAGAGTGTATATAGTGTATAGTATACTGTATTGAGTATACATTGGCTCCAGAGTGTATATAGTGTATAGTATACTGTATTGAGTATACATTGGCTACAGAGTGTATATAGTGTATAGTATACTGTATTGAGTATACATTGGCTACAGAGTGTATATAGTGTATAGTATACTGTATTGAGTATACATTGGCTCCAGAGTGTATATAGTGTATAGTATACTGTATTGAGTATACATTGGCTACAGAGTGTATATAGTGTATAGTATACTGTATTGAGTATACATTGGCTACAGAGTGTATATAGTGTATAGTATACTGTATTGAGTATACATTGGCTCCAGAGTGTATATAGTGTATAGTATACTGTATTGAGTATACATTGGCTACAGAGTGTATATAGTGTATAGTATACTGTATTGAGTATACATTGGCTACAGAGTGTATATAGTGTATAGTATACTGTATTGAGTATACATTGGCTCCAGAGTGTATATAGTGTATAGTATACTGTATTGAGTATACATTGGCTACAGAGTGTATATAGTGTATAGTATACTGTATTGAGTATACATTGGCTACAGAGTGTATATAGTGTATAGTATACTGTATTGAGTATACATTGGCTACAGAGTGTATATAGTGTATAGTATACTGTATTGAGTATACATTGGCTACAGAGTGTATATAGTGTATAGTATACTGTATTGAGTATACATTGGCTACAGAGTGTATATAGTGTATAGTATACTGTATTGAGTATACATTGGCTACAGAGTGTATATAGTGTATAGTATACTGTATTGAGTATACATTGGCTACAGAGTGTATATAGTGTATAGTATACTGTATTGAGTATACATTGGCTACAGAGTGTATATAGTGTATAGTATACTGTATTGAGTATACATTGGCTACAGAGTGTATATAGTGTATAGTATACTGTATTGAGTATACATTGGCTACAGAGTGTATATAGTGTATAGTATACTGTATTGAGTATACATTGGCTACAGAGTGTATATAGTGTATAGTATACTGTATTGAGTATACATTGGCTACAGAGTGTATATAGTGTATAGTATACTGTATTGAGTATACATTGGCTACAGAGTGTATATAGTGTATAGTATACTGTATTGAGTATACATTGGCTCCAGAGTGTATATAGTGTATAGTATACTGTATTGAGTATACATTGGCTACAGAGTGTATATAGTGTATAGTATACTGTATTGAGTATACATTGGCTCCAGAGTGTATATAGTGTATAGTATACTGTATTGAGTATACATTGGCTACAGAGTGTATATAGTGTATAGTATACTGTATTGAGTATACATTGGCTACAGAGTGTATATAGTGTATAGTATACTGTATTGAGTATACATTGGCTACAGAGTGTATATAGTGTATAGTACTGTATTGAGTATACATTGGCTACAGAGTGTATATAGTGTATAGTATACTGTATTGAGTATACATTGGCTACAGAGTGTATATAGTGTATAGTATACTGTATTGAGTATACATTGGCTACAGAGTGTATATAGTGTATAGTATACTGTATTGAGTATACATTGGCTACAGAGTGTATATAGTGTATAGTATACTGTATTGAGTATACATTGGCTACAGAGTGTATATAGTGTATAGTATACTGTATTGAGTATACATTGGCTACAGAGTGTATATAGTGTATAGTATACTGTATTGAGTATACATTGGCTACAGAGTGTATATAGTGTATAGTATACTGTATTGAGTATACATTGGCTACAGAGTGTATATAGTGTATAGTATACTGTATTGAGTATACATTGGCTACAGAGTGTATATAGTGTATAGTATACTGTATTGAGTATACATTGGCTACAGAGTGTATATAGTGTATAGTATACTGTATTGAGTATACATTGGCTACAGAGTGTATATAGTGTATAGTATACTGTATTGAGTATACATTGGCTCCAGAGTGTATATAGTGTATAGTATACTGTATTGAGTATACATTGGCTACAGAGTGTATATAGTGTATAGTATACTGTATTGAGTATACATTGGCTCCAGAGTGTATATAGTGTATAGTATACTGTATTGAGTATACATTGGCTACAGAGTGTATATAGTGTATAGTATACTGTATTGAGTATACATTGGCTACAGAGTGTATATAGTGTATAGTATACTGTATTGAGTATACATTGGCTACAGAGTGTATATAGTGTATAGTACTGTATTGAGTATACATTGGCTACAGAGTGTATATAGTGTATAGTATACTGTATTGAGTATACATTGGCTACAGAGTGTATATAGTGTATAGTATACTGTATTGAGTATACATTGGCTACAGAGTGTATATAGTGTATAGTACTGTATTGAGTATACATTGGCTACAGAGTGTATATAGTGTATAGTATACTGTATTGAGTATACATTGGCTACAGAGTGTATATAGTGTATAGTATACTGTATTGAGTATACATTGGCTACAGAGTGTATATAGTGTATAGTATACTGTATTGAGTATACATTGGCTACAGAGTGTATATAGTGTATAGTATACTGTATTGAGTATACATTGGCTACAGAGTGTATATAGTGTATAGTATACTGTATTGAGTATACATTGGCTACAGAGTGTATATAGTGTATAGTATACTGTATTGAGTATACATTGGCTACAGAGTGTATATAGTGTATAGTATACTGTATTGAGTATACATTGGCTACAGAGTGGGAGAGATTTCAACGTCTGTACAAAGACATTAAGCCTACTTCTGAGTTATGTACTGTAATCAGAAGCAGTTGCTTCCCTAAACCACTGGGTGGAAATGCTTCCCAAGTATAAAACAAGGTGTTTCCACTCCTCAGGTTAATCATACTGTATAAATATAATACACATACTTTTCTCAGTTAAAGCCAATATGTGTTCACAATCCACATTCTGCTTGTGAGTTGAACAAAGAGACAGAGATTGACAATAAGCCCACCCTGAGTTTATTTTGTATTCATATATGAATAAAATAATGATCAGTGGTCAGTGGAATACTCTTTCAGCACATTGTGTTTGCATGATCTGAAGTATTTGAAAATACTGTATATATTACTATAATACTATAATACTGTAAATATATGTAAAATAACACGTGCATGTTGTGATATCGGCCTTTGCTGTTGTGTAGGCTACTCCTATATAGGCAAAAGGCAGACAACAAGGATTCCCCAGGAGTGCAGGAGTGCGCACCTGCACAACACACACATGCAGAGGGGCAGGGGTGTATCCAGGGGCAACTAAAATCTCACCACCACTCCCTAACCTGTGCAGTTGTGTCCCTTTGGAAAACCCAACCCACACCCAGATACCGGTATAGGGCCTAGTAGGAGTAGGCTATGCCACACAAGCA
>NC_136807.1:8745783-8885783 GCF_951216825.1 Electrona antarctica | reverse complement strand
AGGACCTTTCCCATGGGGTCCTGGGTGTTGTCTCCTCTGACAGGACCTTTCCCATGGGGTCCTGGGTGTTGTCTCCTCTGACAGGACCTTTCCCATGGGGTCCTGGGTGTTGTCTCCTCTGACAGGACCTTTCCCATGGGGTCCTGGGTGTTGTCTCCTCTGACAGGACCTTTCCCATGGGGTCCTGGGTGTTGTCTCCTCTGACAGGACCTTTCCCATGGGGTCCTGGGTGTTGTCTCCTCTGACAGGACCTTTCCCATGGGGTCCTGGGTGAGGGAAAAGTGTTGTCTCCTCTGACAGGACCTTTCCCATGGGGTCCTGGGTGTTGTCTCCTCTGACAGGACCTTTCCCATGGGGTCCTGGGTGTTGTCTCCTCTGACAGGACCTTTCCCATGGGGTCCTGGGTGTTGTCTCCTCTGACAGGACCTTTCCCATGGGGTCCTGGGTGTTGTCTCCTCTGACAGGACCTTTCCCATGGGGTCCTGGGTGAGGGCAAAGTGTTGTCTCCTCTGACAGGACCTTTCCCATGGGGTCCTGGGTGTTGTCTCCTCTGACAGGACCTTTCCCATGGGGTCCTGGGTGTTGTCTCCTCTGACAGGACCTTTCCCATGGGGTCCTGGGTGAGGGCAAAGTGTTGTCTCCTCTGACAGGACCTTTCCCATGGGGTCCTGGGTGTTGTCTCCTCTGACAGGACCTTTCCCATGGGGTCCTGGGTGAGGGCAAAGTGTTCCAGGTCTCCAAAGTAACACTTTAATTCACTGAGCATTAGCACTTCTCTATCACCGTGATGAAAATGCACAGTCTTTTGAATATTATTTTAACTGTGAGAGCAACATAACATAAAATAAAACACCCCTTTCAAGGGACAACATAATTGTTGAATTCTACTTAGATTGCATTTATGTAGCCTACATACTATGTATTGCAAATGATGTATACAGGGTTGGGTAGTAGCCTACCTTCAGACTGACTACATGTAATAGGCCTACATAGCCAGATTATGAAAAATCACACCCGTGTGAACTGAGTGGTGCAAGGTCTTATATAGCCTGATCAGCTGTGGTCTGACGTAATGTCAGTGACCATGGTAACCATGCTCACCTGTGCACGGACACGTACACAGGTACACAAATATACAGACAACCATGCTCACCTATGCACGGACACGTACACAGGTACACAAACATACAGACAAAGCTGGTTGTTGGAGTGGTTTACACCACTCAAAAATAAGTAACTAAGCATGAGGCCGCCATATTAGATTCGTAAAAATGTGTAATTAAATTAGTTACACTGTTAATGAAGCTTAACTTCATTAACATCATCATGACGTAACATGTCTATTTGCTCAGACATGACGTAAAATTCTCCATTCATTGTCAATGGGAATCATGTCTTTGTGTAGGACGAAAATAGACACAAAGTCGACGTAACATGTCTATTTGCACAGACACATATGACGTAAATTCTCCATATATTGCCAATGGGAATTTAATGTTTGTGTAAGACCAAAATCTACACTAATAGCTGAATATAGCGCCCCTCAAAAATAAGGTCGGGTACTAATTTGGGAATACAGGATAAACATCTTGGAACAACTTGGAAGTGATCAGACGTGAGAAGACAAAAATAATTGGATGAAAGGGGTTGCCAAACCTACTTGAAAATTAAAGATTCTGAGAGACCGCCAGGGTCAGGGAGACCCCTGTTATTGAAAAATCTATATGGCAATAGGCTAACTATCAGAAGAGTTTTAGCTAAAACAAAATCTGTTTAAACTAATATCTTACACTATAGTATTTCATTTTATTTGATACGAGTTTTCAACCCAGCTGCTCACTTCAGTTTCTGAGGACTACTCCTCCTCACCCACCTCCCTCTGCTAAATGTGAACGAGTCAACAGACAAGGGTGGTGGTGGTAGGCTGGGTACCGAGACGACTCGCCCCTTTTCCAACTCGCCCTCGAAAAGTGAAGACGGCTCGCCAAAGAATTTCGAAAAGTGATGACGGCTCGCCCCGAGCCGTGGAGAGCCCGCCCCCATAGTGTGGACAGCTCGCCCCACAGCGTGGATATCTCGCCCCAACGCACGGATATCTCGCCCCGTGTTTATTTCATGTTTATTTTACCTTATTTATCATATTAGAACATTGTTTGTCAAAGGAGAACATTTAGAACCAGTTAGAACCCGTTCATTTGTTGTTGGTCAAATTAAAATTATGCATGGATAATGAATGGCTTACTCCCCTCCATTGTTCTGGAAATTCCATTCCAAGTACAGTACTTGACATTCCATTCTGGAAAGGTGTTCCATTCCTCCATTACTGAAATTAGTTGTTGTTGTACTACCATTATGTTAAACTTGGGCCACAGCCATATGCACTCATGTTTACATAATGTTATCCAGTAACATTCGTTTTTGCATGTCATGGTATGGATCATGTTGTTAATAACAATGTAGATGTAACAGAGTGGCTCAGAGACATCTAAAGTCTGACTCGGACTGAGTTACTTACGGAAAATTCAACACGTATGAACTGTTTCTTCTTTTTTTCCGTAGTAGTAGTGGTCTCACATTTAACGGTGGGGTTTTAGTTATGCTCTTTGCAACTGGAGCAATGAGGACTCAATGCATGCTGCCTGCAGTCTGCCTATTAGGGAGCACCTGACGACTTTCATGGCTAGACTATACTATCCCACAAATTTGAAAGCTGAGAAAGGAAGCCGTCATCTGTTTGTCATTTCAGTCACAAAAATAGCCTACGTTTTAAAATGATATTTTATATTATTTAAAAAATATTTTTTAGATTTTCATTTCTGCTAAGCGTCGAACTATACTTTATAGGCTGAACTAATTTGATTTAGGCCTATATTATGACTGCAAAAGCGATACGGAAGCGGGGGGCTATAGTCGGTCCATCCTTATTTTCTCTAGGATCGTTTTCAGAGCTTCCAGACAAAATGTTCCGTTGCACATAAGATATTTCAAAATGTAGCTGATGGGGGGGATTTCCATGAAGCAGCACCACCTCTAGCAGGGATTTCAGACTTGTTTGATTAGAAGTTTGATTAGTGAGCAACACTGGCACGTACTGTACGTTTCCCCTTCACCGTGTCGCTCTCAGCTTTCAAACTGTGAGACAAAATAAAGGAATACACCTTATCCTCCGCTTGGTATCGAAGATACGCATGAACAATGTTTTACCACATGCTAAATGCTCACTACCACAGATTGGATAAACACTGGCCTGTTAAAAGGATGACAAATATGTCTTAAAACATCATACTTGCTGTGAGTGGTGACCACTGAAAACTACAACGTGACGTCACACCGCGGTGGTCACCGCTCTCACACAACACATCTCTCCGTCTTCACGGAAAACTGGACTATGAATGAATAGGCCTTTACTTTTCAGATTTTTTTTAAAAATAACCATGTGTTCCAAAGGATCCAATGTAGTTATTATTAAGTCACAAAACCTTGTTAATACTTTTCATTGGTTCAGTATTTATAAAAACCGACAGACACGCTTAACCACTTTCACCTTCAAAATGTGCTGAAAAAGAAATATCTATGCCATCTCATTTTGCCTTGCTTCCAGGACAACTTAAGCAAAAAGTGCTCTCCCCTAAATAGAGAGCCATAGTAAACGTTTTATTATTAAATCAAGTAACATTTTGAATTAGGTCTACTACTGAATGTTTGTATTGTTATGATAATTGCACCTATGTATTGCACTACTTAATCTAGTATGGAAGACTAGTATTCATAATTGTATTCATGTAAATAATAACAATTAGTAGACTAGTTGAAAATTAGTTGAAAATATACACTATTTGGATGTTTAATCAATTGTGAATATTAACTAAATAGATGAATTGTTATATGTATACAATAAATAAGGAACATATTTGAACAATGTTTATTGAGTTCAAGCATGAAAACATTGACCTATTTGGCCTATAAAGGACAACACAATGTGCCCTTTAAGAAAAAAATACAAAATAATATTCCAACATAATCCAGTCAATGGAACAAAACAATATCACTGTGTCCATCACTGCTCCGTCGTTCCAAACGTCAACGATCAACAACATCATAAAAACAAATTAGAAGATAAAACAAGGCATAAAGGACAATATACAATATACTAAAATACTATTGTCTATTTAATTTTGAAAAATATCAATAATGCAACTAAACTAGCAACTAATGTATTTAACAGTTTAGCAGTACAATTACATTTAACAGACGTTCTTAATCAAGTGCAACTTACATTAAGCAAGGGCAAGAGGTAATGCATCATTTTTTGAGAAATAGTAATCTAGGATCATATGTAAACCAATAACCTATCATTAGTCTAACCATAGAAATAGTAATCTAGGGTCATATATAAACCAATAACCTCATCAGTCTAACAAAAAAGAAAAAAAGAAAAAAAATATGTACATTGTTGGTATAAGTTTCGACATTTGATACATTTTCAAGTATGCTTGAAACATTGTATAATGCTGCTGTGCCATGAATACAATTTGAAGCATTTAAAAGTGAGTTGCGAGCCCCCATCTTGACTTCACACGTTCATCTGTATCATATGATGTATGACTCCATATTTGGGCAATGGTTTCAGTGTAATTTGACTATATGTTGCCATCAGTATAAAATTAACAAAAACTCAAATTCCCATCAGTCCAGCAGACACACACACACACACACACACACATTAGGGCAAAAAATTAAAACAGGCCATGTCATCAGTCGGTGGGGATAAACCCATCCTACGTAATCACACTATGGGGAAATCCAGTCACCAGCCTAGTGGATAATACCAATACTAATAGTACAGTATCTTCATTCAACACTTGTTGCAGTAGTTATGTGGACGCAGTGATGCTTTTTGAGAGTATCCGTTCTACTGAAACTCTTTCCACACTGGTCACAGTGATCGGCTTTGAATCCTGTATGAATTCTCTTGTGCTTTGTTAATGTGGATCGCTGAGAAAAGCTTTTTTCACACTGGTCACATTGGTATGGTCTTTCTCCAGTGTGAATTATCTGGTGTTCTCTAAGGTAGGCAATTTTTTTGAAGTATTTTCCACACTTGTCACAGTGGAATGGTTTTTCTACAGTGTGGATTCCCTGGTGCATTGGTTTCTCTTTTGTATGTGTGTCCTCATGACGTTTTAGATTACTTGACGTAGTAAAACTCTTTCCACACTGTTCACAGTGATAGGGTTTCTCTTTTGTATGTGTGTCCTCATGACGTTTTAGATAACTTGACGTAGTAAAACTCTTTCCACACTGTTCACAGTGATAGGGTTTCTCTTTTGTATGTGTGTCCTCGTGACGTTTTAGATGACTTGACGTAGTAAAACTATTTTCACATTGACTGCAAGGATAGGGTTTTAATCCTGTGTGCATTAGCTTGTGATGTCTTAGACTATTTCGGTGACTAAAAGTCTTTTCACACTGATCACACTGATAGGGTTTAATTCCTGTGTGAATTCTGTAGTGACTAATTAAGTTAGATGTTGTCCTGAAGTAGCTCCCACACTGGTCACAGTGATAGGCTTTGAATCCTGTATGAATTCTCTGGTGCTTTGTTAATGAGGATCGCTGAGAAAAGCCTTTTTCACACTGGTCACATTGGTATGGTCTTTCTCCAGCGTGAATTTTCTGGTGTTCTCTAAGGTAGGCTTGAAGTTTGAAGTATTTCCCACACTTGTCACAGTGGAATGGTGTTTCTACAGTGTGGATTCCCTGGTGCATTGTTAATTCAACATATGTCTTGAACATGCTCCCACACTGGTCACAGTGGTGTGGTTTTTCTCCAGTGTGAATCATCTGATGTGTTTTAAGGTGCTGTGTCTGAGCGAAGTGTTTTCCACACTGATCACATCCATAGGGTTTCTCTCCAGTGTGGCTTCTCTGGTGCTGTATTAAATGAGCATTTGTCCTAAACTTGCTCCCACACTGCTCACAGTGGTATGGTCTTTCTCCAGTATGAATTCGTGTGTGTATTTTAAGGCTAGACGTTTGAGTGAAGTGTTTCCCACACTGATCACATCCATAGGGTTTCTGTCCAGTGTGAATTCTCTGGTGTATCATTAATTCAGCTTTTGTCCTGAACTTGCTCCCACATTGGTCACAGTGGTATGTTTTTTCTCCAGTGTGAATCCTCATGTGTGTTTTAAGGCTGTCCTTTGTAGGAAAATCTTTTCCACACTGGTCACAGCTGCAGTGTTTTGGTTTAGCCAAGTGTCTTTGTTCAATTACTGCTGGTAGAACAGGGACGCCAGATGGAAGATATAACACTGGATTGGAAACAAGACAAAGGTATAATTTTAAGAATTATAATTAAATGTTAAACTGTTATGAATCCTTCCTTGACAGCCATCTTTATGTTAGTGCATGAATAAAGGTGCTATCTAATACATTTTTCTTTGAGATTTTAAAGTAATGGGAAATTCATGACAGACAAACAACTGCAAATGCATATATTGATTGACAGATACAAAAGAGAAAGAAAGAAATTAAGAAATTAAGAAAGAAAGAAAGAAAGAAAGAAAGAAAAATAACTTACAGGGTCCTTGATGGTCTTTGGTTTCCACGTGTTGAGCAGAATTGTTCCTGGTGGGGTTGAGAGAGTTCATCCTGGAGTCCACAGTCAGTTCTGGTTGAAATGATTGATATCCTGGAGGAGTTGTGGAGAGATTACAACTACACACTCTTCTTATACTAGAGAGCCTGAGGAGGAATCACTAACCGCTTGCAATGATTGGCCAAAGAGGAAAACAATAGATCTGTCCACCAATCACAACCTAACCCACTCTTTATGTTCAGTATTCTCTTCAACACTAATTTAATTGAATGTGCAGTTGTGGACATTAATACAACACTGTAAAAAATGTTAAGGCCTAATTACAACCTGATAAATACATACATGTATACTTATTAATACATTTGTGAGAAAACAGACAAACAAACTTAGTGAAATTATAAACTCAGCAACAAAAGTTCTGAAACTTTGGTCCATTATTTCTCCACTTAAATAATACCAATCGGTATTGTATTTTATATCATTTTAATCATCGATTAGTCACCTTTACAACGAGTTATAGATTGTAACGATCGGGCCTTCGTGGAATGAGCAACACATGTGTGGGAAGCGGCAAATGGTTGGTATTCAACCCTTGCTTTGAGTTGCTTAGTGGATTGGATCCCACACCTCACACCTGATCTCAGTCAATCACAGGTACAAAAGAAGGGAGCTTCTCTCACTATTTGAAATAACTGCCTTTCCCCACAACACCTACAAACCACATATAAAAAACAACTCTTGACTTTAAACATGTATTAAAAACATTTAGAATTTAGAAAAACAATACAGGCCTTTTTGTTTTGTTTGTATATTAGCATTGACTTAAAAGACAACTAGTTGTCTCTTTTTGTAAAATGCACAACAACTGCATAGAGATATATAATTTAATTATAAATGGCTGCTAAAATGGTGTACATTAACATCACAGTTTTTGCTATGAAAAGGCAGAACATCGCTAAATAAACTAGATTTTTGTGTGTGTGTGATTTTCGTTTTTTTTTCATATTAACACAGTTTGAATGTTGAAGAAGGTTTTCATTCCAACGGATTATTGATTTGGGTAAATTAAATGTATACATTTATAAGTCCAAAGAATGCTTGTTTTTTTCGGTAACTTTACCTCTGTTTTGGGGGCGGAGAAGAGCAGTTCCGAGATTTGCATGTAGCTTTCGATTGGCCTTTGGAATGTCTTTGTCCTCAGGTTTCAGGCTCTCAGCTCATTAGCGTGCGTGTGTGTTTGTAAACACAGAATTCTTTAACATGGCTATAGTGCAAGGGGTTATACTTACTTAGAAAATACTTACTTAATACTAGTACGCATGCATGGCACATGATGCGCTGTGTGTGTGTGTTGCTGCTCACTGCGCAGTGAACACAGGCTCGGCGCGCGACCGTTCAAATGACACTTTAACACTGTAGTAGTAGGCTCGCTAAAAAACATAACTCTATATGGACATAATAATAACATGCAGCCCTCAACAGCTTCACAGTGTGGTGGTGGTATGTTCAAACGGAATGTTACAAATCCAAAGAGTTTCAGTTGAATCAGTTGTAATTAAATCTGCGATTAATTTCAGCTGTGACCAATAGATAGAGATGCCTTGCAATGCGCGGTGTCACGCATTGCAAAGTGAAACAGTATGAAACTCATCAGCTCCGTAACGTTGTGCTAGAATGTTGTATGTGTGTGTGTGTGTGTGTGTGTGTGCGCGCGCGCGCGTGCGTCTGCCTGCCTGTCTGTCTGTGTCTGTGACAACTTAGTGTTAAAGTGCTAGTGTTTTCCTTCTTTTTTTTTAATCAATATCATTTTGTAGTCTACAGTGCCCACAGTGACTTTGGCTAGGGCCTATATTCTTTATATTTGTATATATTATTATGATTTGGAATGAATTAGCCTTTTGTGTGAACACGTGCCTTGCCTAGCCGAATATTACTGTATTTCTGTTGTCCTTTTCTTAATTTCATAGGCTCAACATTCTTGTCTGGTTATCAATGGTAAAACGTGTTTTATCTAATTAAATAGAGTTTTGCTTAAAAGTAATCCAAAAGTAACTGAAAGTAACCCCCTACTTTTTAAATTGTGGTACTCGGATTACGTTACTGACTACAATTTTTAGCAAGTAACTTGTAACTGTAGGGGATTTTTAAAAGTAACCTTCCCAACCCTGCCTAAGGTGTAAGATCTTAAATTATTTTTTAAATGTTGTTCCTATCTTCTTCCCTTGACATGCAGCTACATGTGGGGGTGGTTTGGGTGATTAGTGAGTCATTATGGGTGGAGTTAAGTACCTATTGTTCCTCCCATTGACACACCCACTTCTAGACAGCTCTAGGTGTCAGAATGTAGTGAACATTCAAAGGAGCTTTTCTCTAGCCTGGTATCCAGCCTGCTTCGCTACGTTCGGCGGATTTTTTTTTCTCTCTTCGCTTATCAGTCTGGAAAGCCTCCTATCTCCAAGGGAGGCGGGACATGCCAAAAGCTTCGAAACCTAACGTGGCTTCTGATTGGTCTGTGGTGCGGGGCGGGACAAAGCACCAGTGAGACGTCATAGCAAAGCGCATGTGAAAAGCATGGAGGGTGGCGCTGGCTGATGACGTAGGTTGCCTAACGCTACTCTCATTCGTTGGAACAACATCCAATCAGCAACGACGTTGACTACGTAACATATGTAGTTCTAGTGTAGTTCTGCAAAACCTCCCAATGGGAGGCTTTCCAGACTGATAAGCGAAGAGAGAAAAAAAAATCCGCCGAACGTAGCGAAGCAGGCTGGATACCAGGCTAGCTTTTCTCAGCTTTGGGGAAAATGGTGCAATCACTTTAAAATGCTCATATCTCCTTCAAATATTTTCAAATTTAATTGAATGATACATCATATGAAAGCTTACATTCTGTACTGAAAAATGACTTGTCGAGATGAGGGCCTATTTGCCAGACTCGGTCACATTTGGCAGCGGTGGCCGAACGGATTGCGGAGCGGTCTTGATACCGGAAGGTCGCCAGTTCGAATCAGCGGTCCGACACGTTAAAATTACCACTGCTGAAGTGCCCTTGAACAAGGCATTGAACCACTACGATGAAATGTTCTATGAGCAGGGCCTGGCTGGAAACAAGTTCTTGAGCTTAGCCCAGATACCCTGGGTAAATATAGTAATCATTTCATTTCATTTCATTTCACAATGCGACAATATCATTATGTTTAAAATATTAAGAATTCTGTTTTAAGTTAATAGTAGTGGTAAAATGTAAACTATATTTTTGGGGTAGTTAATCATTCAGTCTATCCACTATTGAGAGTATGTTATATCAGTAAGTCTTGAATAGATTAGTAAAGATATAGAGATATACAGAAGGGGGCAGTAATGCAGTTATTAAGGATGCAAAATACCCCATGAAGAAGAAAGATCAGTAAATCTGTGTTCCACCGAATGGGTCTAGAGACAAAAAGCCAGACTGTCTATTCAGCCAGGCTTTATGATCCTGGCTCGCTAAATCCGCCCATTCTAAGCCTCGCTTGGCTTTAGTGGAACGGAATAACCCAGGCTGTAAATACCAGGATTTAAAAAGCCTGGTTTTGGCCTATATCCTGGATTAGTTAATCCAAGTTTTGTGGAACAGGCCCCAGGTTTACACAAATACAGTTGTTGCTATTGTGTCTCTGTTGTTAATAACAATGTAGATGTAACAGACTGGCTCAGAGACATCTAAAGTCTGACTCGGACTGAGTTACTTACGGAGAATTCAACACTTCTTTTTTTCCGTAGTAGTAGTGGTCTCACATTTAACGGTGGGGTTTTAGTTATGCTCTTTGCAACTGGAGCAATGAGGACTCAATGCATGCTGCCTGCAGTCTGCTATTAGGGAGCACCTGACGACTTTCATGGCTAGACTATACTATCCCACAAATTTGAAATCTGAGAAAGGAAGCCGTCGTCTGTTTGTCATTTCAGTCACAAAAATAGCCTACGTTTTAAAATGATATTTTATATTATTTAAAATATTTTTTAGATTTTCATTTCTGCTAAGCGTCGAACTATACGTTATAGGCCGAACTAATTTGATTTAGGCCTATGTTATGGACAACTTTATGACTGCAAAAGCGATACGGAAGCTGGGGGGCTATAGTCGGTCCATCCTTATTTTCTCTAGGATCGTTTTCAGAGCTTCCAGACAAAATGTTCCGTTGCACATAAGATATTTCAAAATGTAGCTGATGGGGGGGATTTCCATGAAGCAGCACCACCTCTAGCAGGGATTTCAGACTTGTTTGATTAGAAGTTTGATTAGTGAGCAACACTGGCACGTACTGTACGTTTCCCCTTCACCGTGTCGCTCTCAGCTTTCAAACTGTGACAAAATAAAAGGAATACACCTTATCCTCCGCTTGGTATCGAAGATACGCATGAACAATGTTTTACCACATGCTAAATGCTCACTACCACAGATTACAATTTTACAATTACAATTTAGGCATTTAGCAGACGCTCTTAATCCAGAGCGATTTACAATAAGCAAGAACAAAAAGCATGGGAATACATCACATATGTAAAAATGCATTTATCGTGAAACATGCGTAAGCTAAGAACGTGACTAGAACATATCTATATAATGACACTATACATATAAACTATAACTAGAACATATCTATATAATGACACTATACATATAAACTACACATATATGCTATACTATGCTGTACATATATACTATGAAGTGCTATGACTACATACAATGCACTTATTGTGCTGTCTACATGACATGCTATAAGTCTGTTTCAAATGCTATATAAGTCTAAGAAGTGCTGTCTAAGGGGGGTAGGGTAAGTGCTATGGGCCATGATGGAGTCTGAAAAGGTGGGTTTTCAGACTACGGCGGAAGATCGGGAGTGATGCTGCAGTTCTGATTGCAACGGGAAGTGCATTCCACAGTTTTGGGGCCAGAAGGGAGAAGAGTTTGGGACGTGTGGAGCGTTGTCCCGGCGTTTTTAGTGAGGGTACTTCCAGCTTCCCTGCGTTGGCTGATCTGAGTGCGCGGGAGGGTTTGTAGGGTTCAATCATGCTGGCAAGATATGGGGGAGCCATACCTTTGGTTGCTTTAAATGCCAACATCAGAGTTTTGTATTCTGTGCGGGCAGCGACCGGGAGCCAGTGCAGGGAGCGGAGCAGGGGGGAGACATGTGAGAATTTTGGCTGGTTGAAGACCAAGCGAGCTGCGGCATTTTGGATCAGTTGGAGAGGCTTCAGTGCACATGCCGGTAGGCCAGTAAGGAGAGAGTTACAATAGTCAAGTTTTGACAGGACTGTTGTCTGGATTAGGAGCTGGGATGATTCCTGGGTGACAGATTGGATAAACACTGGCCTGTTAAAAGGATGACAAATACGTCTTAAAACATCATACTTGCTGTGAGTGGTGACCACTGAAAACTACAACGTGACGTCACACCGCGGTGGTCACCGCTCTCACACAACACATCTCTCCGTCTTCACGGAAAACTGGACTATGAATGAATAGGCCTTTACTTTTCAGATTTTTTTAAAAATAACCATGTGTTCCAAAGGATCCAATGTAGTTATTATTAAGTCACAAAACCTTGTTAATACTTTTCATTGGTTCAGTATTTATAAAAACCGACAGACACGCTTAACCACTTTCACCTTCAAAATGTGCTGAAAAATAAATATCTATGCCATCTCATTTTGCCTTGCTTCCAGGACAACTTAAGCAAAAAGTGGTTCATCTTACCCCGTTCTCCCCTAAATAGAGAGGCAATAGTAAACGTTTTATTATTAAATCAAGTAATTAATGAATTAGGTCTACTACTGAATGTTTGTATTGTTATGATAATTGCACCTATGTATTGCACTACTTAATCTAGTATGGAAGACTAGTATTCATAATTGTATTCATGTAAATAATAACAATTAGTAGACTAGTTGAAAATTAGTTGAAAATATACACTATTTGGATGTTTAATCAATTGTGAATATTAACTAAATAGATGAATTGTTATATGGATACAATAAATAAGGAACATATTTGAACAATGTTTATTGAGTTCAAGCATGAAAACATTGACCTATTTGGCCTATAAAGGACAACACAATGTGCCCTTTAATCATCATCATCATCATCAGTCTAACAAAAAAGAAAAAAAGAAAATAAATATGTACATTGATGCTATAAGTTTCGACATTTGATACATTTTCAAGTATGCTTGAAACATTGTATAATGCTGCTGTGCCATGAATACAATTTGAAGCATTTAAAAGTGAGTTGCGAGCCCCCATCTTGACTTCACACGTTTCTGTATCATATGATGTATGACTCCATATTTGGGCAATGGTTTCAGTGTAATTTGACTATTATGATTCCATCAGTATAAAATTAACAAAAAGTAAAATTCCCATCAGTCCAGCAGACACAAACACACATTAGGGCAAAAAATTTAAACAGGCCATGTCATCAGTCGGTGGGGATAAACCCATCCTAAGTAATCACACTATGGGGAAAACCAGTCACCCGCCTAGTGGATCTTTCCACACTGTTCACAGTGATAGGGTTTCTCTTTTGTATGTGTGTCCTCATGACGTTTTAGATTACTTGACGTAGTAAAACTCTTTCCACACTGTTCACAGTGATAGGGTTTCTCTTTTGTATGTGTGTCCTCATGACGTTTTAGATGACTTGACGTAGTAAAACTCTTTCCACACTGTTCACAGTGATAGGGTTTCTCTTTTGTATGTGTGTCCTCATGACATTTCAGATGACTTGACGTAGTAAAACTCTTGTCACATTGACTGCAAGGATAGGGTTTTAATGCTGTGTGCATTAGCTTGTGATGTCTTTTGACTATTTCGGTGACTAAAAGACTTTTCACACTGATCACAGTGATGGGGTTTAATTCCAGTGTGAATTCTGTAGTGACTAATTAAGTTAGATGTTGACCTGAAGTAGCTCCCACACTGGTCACAGTGATAGGCTTTGAATCCTGTATGAATTCTCTTGTGCTTTGTTAATGCGGATCGCTGAGAAAATCTTTTTTCACACTGGTCACATTGGTATGGTCTTTCTCCAGTGTGAATTATCTGGTGTTCTCTAAGGTAGGCAATTTTGTTGAAGTATTTCCCACACTTGTCACAGTGGAATGGTTTTTCTACAGTGTGGATTCCCTGGTGCATTGTTAATTCAACATATGTCTTGAACCTGCTCCCACACTGGTCACAGTGGTGTGGTTTTTCTCCAGTGTGAATCATCTGATGTGTTTTAAGGTGCTGTGTCTGAGCGAAGTGTTTTCCACACTGATCACATCCATAGGGTTTCTCTCCAGTGTGGCTTCTCTGGTGCTGTATTAAATGAGCATTTGTCCTAAACTTGCTCCCACACTGCTCACAGTGGTATGGTCTTTCTCCAGTATGAATTTGTGTGTGTATTTTAAGGCTAGACGTTTGAGTGAAGTGTTTCCCACACTGATCACATCCATAGGGTTTCTGTCCAGTGTGAATTCTCTGGTGTATCATTAATTCAGCTTTTGTCTTGAACTTGCTCCCACATTGGTCACAGTGGTATGTTTTTTCTCCAGTGTGAATCCTCATGTGTGTTTTAAGGCTGTCCTTTGTAGGAAAATCTTTTCCACACTGGTCACAGCTGCAGTGTTTTGGTTTAGCCAAGTGTCTTTGTTCAATTACTGCTGGTAGAACAGGGACGCCAGATGGAAGATATAACACTGGATTGGAAACAAGACAAAGGTATAATTTTAAGAATTATAATTAAATGTTAAACTGTTATGAATCCTTCCTTGACAGCCATTTTTATGTTAGTGCATGAATAAAGGTGCAATGCTATCTAATACATTTTTCTTTGAGATTTTAAAGTAATGGGAAATTCATGACAGACAAACAACTGCAAATGCATATATTGATTGACAGATACAAAAGAGAAAGAAAGAAAGAAAGAAAGACAAATAACTTACAGAGTCCTTGTTTTTGCTATGAAAAGGCAGAACATCGCTAAATAAACTAGATTTCTTTTTTGTGTGTGATTTTCGTTTTTTTTCATATTAACCCAGTTTGAATGTTGAAGAAGGTTTTCATTCCAACAGATTATTGATTTGGGTAAATTAAATGTATACATTTATAAGTACAAAGTATGCTTGTTTTTTCGGTAACTTTACCTCTGTTTTGGGGGCGGAGAAGAGCAGTTCCGAGATTTGCATGGGCTTTCGATTGGCCTTTGGAATGTCTTTGTCCTCAGGTTTCAGGCTCTCAGCTCATTAGCGTGCTTGTGTGTTTTTAAACACAGAATTCTTTAACATGTGTTAAACAAAGCTAGCGCATCGCGTCAAACCAACAACAAACTCTAAGCCTGAAACATGACGGAGGACAAACACTCAGAGAGACAGATATACTGTTGCCTCCCAGACAATGGCTGAGGGCTGTATGTTTATTTTCACTTCCTTATATACACAGCTCACTCGATCACGTGACCGGTATCAGGTCACATGCTCTTAAAGGTATAGATACAAATATACACAGTGATATATATATACAGGCAATTAATGATCATACATTCCAATATATAAATATACATACAGTGACAATGATATATTTATATACACAGACAATTAATGATCACTTCCAATACATCTCAACACCCCCACTTGATCGTGAATTGGTAAACATAAAGATAAATAACCAAACAAAAAAAACAAAGAACCCTTGAAAAAAAAACTTTGGACTGTGTGTTATTCTCCAAACATGAAACCCTAAAAATGTCTCAATTGACACAGCCTGGCTGGTTTTGTCATAACATCGGCAACCATTTGTTCAGTTGGACAATACTTGAGAATCACTTTACCATCATTGACAGTTGATCTTACAAAGTGGTATCTTATGTCAATATGTTTTGACCTCTGTCTCTGTACAGGATTTTTAGCTAACGCTATTGTACCTTGATTGTCCTCGTAAATCTTTGGCTGCATGTAATGAAATTCATCAATACATTGTAACAATTGAATCAAATACAAACACTCTTGTAGAGTTGCCGCTAAAGCCATGTACTCAGCTTCACAAGTTGAAAGTGCTACGGTGTATTGCTTTTTAGACCTCCATGAAATCAAAGGGCCCTCTGGGTTTAGGCTGACACAATAACCACTAGTGCTACGTCTGTCACTTGCATCCTCTGCCCAGTTTGCATCACTATATGCTATCAAGCCTAGTTCCTCACATTTCCTATAGCATAAGGATTTTTCCCTGGTTCCCTTCAGATATCTCAGCACATGTTTCACTGTGATCCACTGCTCTTCTGTTGGTTTAGAAAAGTATTGTGAAAGTTTTCCCACTACAAAACTCAGATCTGGCCTGGTACAAGTAGTCAAGTATATTAGACTACCCACAACTTCCCTGTACTTTCTCACATCCCCCAATGACTCACTGCTGTCAGTGTAGTTCAATTTTGCCTCACAGGGTGTTGTTCTTGGCTTGCAGTCCTGCATGTCAAATCTAGTCAATATTTTGTCAACATATTTCCTTTGTGACATAGTCACATAATGTTCACCTTGTTCAAAATCAATACCAATGAAATGTTTCAATTTGCCTAAGTCTTTCATTGAATTTTGCTGTAAGCATTTCTTTGACATCAATCATCACATTGTCATCACTTGCTGCAATTATTATATCATCGACCCAAAATAAAATGAATACCTTTTGATCCTTCATTTCCCTTGTGTAAACACAATAATCAACTGGGTTCTGAATAAATGGATTTTTAGTTAAAAAATCATGCAACATCTTGTTCCAATTTCTCCCTGATTGTTTTAAACCATACAAAGATTTATTTAGTTTACACACCAGCATGTCCCCATTCTCAGATGTAACTTCATATCCCTCTGGTTGTCTCATGTAAATCTCAAAATCTATTGGTGCATGCAAATAGGCCGTTTTGACGTCTATTTGGTGTAAGATCATATTCTCTTGTGCTGCCTTTTGCATCAATACCCTCACACTAGTCTGGTTTGCCGTTGGTGAAAAAGTCTCTTCATAATCCACACCTGGTTTTTGATTGAAACCTTTGGCTACATAACGTGCCTTGAATTGTTTAGATTCATCTGCATTTGTTTTTAAAGCATACACCCATCTACCCCCCACTATTTCTTTGCCTTCTGGCAGTTTAGTCAGGGTAAACGTGTCATTTTCCTTTAGTGATTCAATTTCCTCATCCATAGCTCTTGCCCATAACTTAGAGTCAGGTGATGCCATTGCCTGCTTTACTGTGTGTGGCACATCACAAATGACTCTATAACAATAATCAAAGGTTATGTCATCTAGGTCATCAGATTTTACTTGACACTCATAATCCTCCAAATACTGAGGTGGTTTCACTTTTCTTCTGGGATATGTTGCGGAGGTGGAGGTGTTCTTGTGTCTCGTTAGTTTCCCTATCTTCAGGGAGGTGGTTTACAGTCCTTCCCCCACTGCAATCATAATCCCACTCTGTTTGGGTCTGAATCTCAATGACATTCCTTTGAATGAACTTTACCAATCTGTGCTTATTTACCTTCCCAGTGTCGGGACAAAACACTAAATAGGCTGGGCTATTCTTATCATATCCCACAAATATCCCCTTTTCACATTGTGAATCCAACTTTTTCTTATTTTGTTTATATGCATAGCATGGGGACCCAAAAGTTCTCATTCTTGAAAGGTTTGGCCTCTTTCCTGTCAGCATGTAATATGGGGTCTGTCCTACACGCTTATTGAAACATCTATTTCAAATAACAGCAGCCGTCATTACCGCATATGTCCACAATTCCCTTGGTAATTTGCACTCAATCAGCATACATCTGGCCATCTCAAACAGCGTTCGCCAATTTCTTTCAGCTGTCCCATTCTGATGGGGTGAGTATGGAGCTGAGGTCTCATGTCTAATGGACTTTCCGCTTAACAATGCCTGAAAGTTACCAGAAGTATACTCAGTACCATTATCCGAACGAATACACTTAATTTTCCCATAAGGTGAAACATCGGCAATGTACTTCTCTGTAGCTTGGACTGTGTCACTCTTAGATTTCAAGAAATAAACAAAAGTAGCTCCTGAATAGTCGTCAGTAAATGCTAAAGCATATTTGAATCCGTCTTTAGCCGTTGGATCAATTGGTCCAGATAAATCAGTGTGTACAAGTTCTAATGCTGCTTTAGCTCTTTGGTCTGGTTCTCTATTTCGGCTCTGAGCAAATTTACCTTCTATACACACCTCACATGACAACTTGGAAACATCAACCTTGCCTTTCATTTCCATACCATCAGTTACATTCTGCAGTTTTAACACATCTTCATAGTTGCAATGTCCCAGAATCTCATGCCACGTCTTGATGTCATAGCATCCATTACATTCATCAACATCAATACTCTCATCAACGGTGTTTACATAAAACAACCTGTCATGTACCTTAATGTCGAATGTCGTGCCGTCTCTCTGGATGAACTTGTTCTGTCCCTCTTTGAATATGAATGTGGCTCCATTTAATGTTGCTGCGTTGACTGAGACTCGACCCTTGGTATCTCTCAGGTAAAACACTGCAGTACCTCTCTTCAGCGCTACGCCAGAGGCCCTCACTCCATCAGCCATCTCCAGAACATTCCTCCGTGGCTCGAAATTCTCATCGAAGTTTCGGAACTTCTTCACGTCGGTCACAATATGTGACGTAGCCCCGGTGTCGACCATCAGCCCTCTGCTCAGAGTATTACTCCGACAAAGTCTCTGCTTCGGTCTCCCGGCGCCGTCCGAGTCGCGGTTCACCTGGCCCACCTTGAAGGCGAACGCGTGCTCCTCTTCATCCTGCGTCACATTGACGTTGTCTTTCCGTCTTCTTCGTCTGCAGTTGGTATCATTATGTGTTGGACTTCTGCAAAGACTGCACCACTGTCTCTGTTCTTTCTGACCAGCAGCACCTCCGCACTCAAACGATTTGTGCCCTCTCTGGCCGCAGTTATAACAGGACAGTCTCATGTCGTTGTCCTTGCTTCTTAGTCTCATCACGCTGTCATCCCCGGAACTGGTACTGAACCTTTCAGTGATCTCGTAACTCCTCAGTTTGGACTTAAAGTCGGCGAAGGTGATCCTGTCATCACTTTGTGCGATGTGGATGGAAAATGGCTTATAAGATTCTGGCAGCCCCTTCAGAACCATTGCTGTTAGCAAGCCATCACTCAAAGTCTCTTCCGCATTTCTCAGTGCCGTGATAGCTGTTTCTGCTCGTATAATATATGCTGTCATTGTTTCATCTGCAGTTTTCCGGAGCGACGTCAGCTCTGTGTACAAACTGATCACCCTCGGTTTCCCCTTGCCCGCATAGTGATCTTTCAGAATCTGTAACGCCTTTCTTCCGTCATCCGCTGCCTCACGCATAACTAACGACAAACTCGTATCATCGAGCCCTTGAACCAATTCAGCGTAAGCATTTTCATTTTTCTTGTCGTCCTCAGCTTCTATTGCTGCGTTTGCAGCGTCTCTTGCTGCGGCTTCCTCCGCATCGAGTATTTCCTTGTCGTCGATATCAGGCTCGTATAGTATGGTGTCTTTCAGCCCTTTCAGCCGGAGGTAGCCGAGAAATTTTACCAACCATAATTCAAAGTTCCTTTCATCTCCGTCAAAGCGAACACGGTTCCACCGGTCGTTGCTGTCTCTTCTACTGGGCTCCATGACCTGTTAAGCGAAGCTAACGCATAGCGTAAGACAACAACAATCCCAGAGCTAGCCGGAACTGACGGAGGACAATAAAGGTGACTCAGAGAGCAGATGTGGGTTTGCTTCCTTAGACCATGGCTAGAGAAAAGCGAGTGTTTATTTTTACTCATTATATACACGTACACCCAATTGATACATCCGGTTCCGGTTTCAGTATAAAAGCATATATAAATAAAGTGACAATGATATATTTATATACACAGACAATTAATGATCATTTCCAATACATCTCAACATGCAAAACTATTGGATACATGTATTTGCATTGCAAATATTTCAAGCTGTGACTGCAGCGTCTTTTAGGTGTAACATTTTCAATGTTTGATTTTGCAAGTAAATCCGTAGTCAGAACAGTCAGATTATATAGCCTACTGTAGCCTACATTGTTTTGTAATCCATGGGATTAAGTTGGGCTACTAATTACAATACATTGCTCGGTAGTCTTGTTTGTAGGCTATTATTCATGTGACCGAGATTTATAGGTCTAAACTAGATGACCCATTTCCGTCTGCTAAATTATTCCCTTCATGTTCTGTACAGCTAGGCTACTTACTTGTGTCTGCACTGCAGACCTGTTATATTTTAGGCATAGCCTACTTATGAATGAGTAATAAAGCCTTCTGAATATAAAATTATGAAACACAGTTTTCGGATTAACAACACCCACCCGGCTTTAATGCAGATCCGTTGCAACACCAGTAGCCTATAAGGTGAAATAAAACATTAACAAACAACACAAAATACAAAAAAAAAAAAAATTGTTGTAACTGTGTTTTTTGGAGTGGTCCTCCAGTGAGCGACCCCAATTCGCCGTGCATTATGACGCTGTGGCGTCAAAACGTGGGGTTTCCCGCAGCTGGGAGCAGGGTTACTATAGTTAGTACCGCGCCCATCTGTGCAGTTTGATGCCGGCCGGAGCAAGAGAAGAGTGTCACATAAACTCAACTGTGGTGAAGGAAGAAGAAGAAGAAAAAGAGGGAGGACGAACGGACGGGACAGGACAGGGACGGCGCCGGGGAAAGAAAGAAAGACGGAGAAGGATTAGTTTGTTTTTTTTATTTTAAAGACTGAAATAAAGAAGTGACGTTTTGATTACCCACCGGGGACAACAACAAACGCACACACACCGGGGTCATTATTTCATAAACTGAGGAACCCGTTTATTTTTTGTAGTATTTATTTGTGTCGTATTTCTTCTTGGCACCACCAGTTGGGTAGCAGCTAGACTGACTCTCTGGACTGACTGAGCACCGCGCTGCGCAGCGCCTCGTCTCCAGTCTCCAGTCCACCGGTGTGTGGGACTGCAGTGCGTTCACCTGACTACTACGGCGGGGCGAAGAGCTGCGGGTTTCGGGGAGTGTGGCGAGAACGGTGGCGTTCTACTGGGGCTAAAGCAAAGAGGGAGAGTCGAATGTGATATCCAAACTACGGACACCCTCCTACACTGGAAAAGCGGGTAAGAAAGACGCTGCATGATAAATTGGGGGGAGTTTAATTTAAATGTTTTCATGTAAAACAAGTATTCCTGTGAGCGCAAGATGCAAAGCTTGGACCGACAGGGGGTTAAACAAGTGGGGTTGAGTGTGTGTAGAGTAGACTATAACTATACTAGTGGAGTTGCTGTTAGCTTGCTGCTATAGCCTGCTCAGCTGTCTGTCTGTTGGTACACAGATGGGTGGTGGTGGAGGAGACGCGTTGTTGTTGTTATGTGTTGTAGGAGCTTTGCTAGTTGTTGCAGAGATGCATATCATCATATCAGCATTCATAACAACAACCCCAGGGCCCAAAAGTAACTTAACACTTCCATAAACACAACTTTAGTTAGCCAGGAGTAACGTTCTTCTTAGTAGTTCATATTAGTTACTTGGGGCCAACCTCTTTATGCTTAATGTATGTATGCTCCAGACATACAGTACGAAGAAACATCTATAACGCCTTCGTTATAGTTGGACCTATTGGGTTGTTTTTTGTGCCTGTTTCACCCCTCTCTCTCATTCAGTCATCTTCTTCAACCCCGGGGCTTTAGTCACGTCGTTCCACACTTTATTGTTATTTACCAAACAAACCGCACACAACTTTCTTTACCCGTCATTTGAGTCGATCATGTGGGGGGCGCTCCGCATGCACACACCACCACCACCACACACTGCTCTTAAAGGGATGGAGCAGAGCGTGGAATGTGTTGATACCGGCGCGGCGGCTCCTTGTTTGCTGTGGGTTGTTTTAATGGTATATCGGTATAATATAATTTAACATTTTGTCTGTGGGTTTGCTAGTAACTAACTGGACGTTAGCTGGCTGGCTAATTGGCCGAACATTAGCTGTGTGTGCCTTTAGCTTAGTATAGCCCCGGTGAGTTAAACCAACGCACACCGGCATCAACAGATTAATACTAGACTACATAATCCAGTCATGAATGAAGACAGTTTCTGGATTAATTCCACTATTGCACTTAAATGGGAGAAACGAATTAAGCTTTGGGTCCTCATCATGCAGTTGATCAAAACGGAGTGTAAAAATGGCTATACTTGCAGACAGTGCAGAAACAAACCACCACCCCCCACTGCCCCATACAGGTTAGGAACCAACTCATAAATCTGCTGGAGCTGTGATGTAAATAGGTTTTCAATGTAATGAGTCCCGGGATGCAGGGGTGGTCTTTTAGATGAGTCCCAGGGACATTTTATGAGTCCCATTAGGAGTCATATTTTGCCATTTTTTACAAATTGCAGCATTTAACTCCAATGTCATTTTATATGGTTATAATGTGGTTATATTCATGTAGAAAACAGAAGAAGAAATGATTATTATAACTAAAGCTAGCAAAATCAACTAGAATAAAAACAGTACAGTACAGTACAGTACAGTAGTGCATCCTGTGGATGCAGAGGTCGTTGTTTTATTGCGTCCCTTAACTATAAACATAGGGTGTATTTTTATTTTGGGATGCAAAATACACCCTATTTTAATCTCTTGAGTCTATAGACCAGGTCTGAATATAATCCTATGTATGTACTATGACCTATAGTCTATAGACCAGGTCTGAATATAATCCTAAGTATGTACTATGAAAAGCCTGGTGAACTTTTAATGTTAAGGATATATCCTGGATCCGGGAACAAAGGGTTTCCACCGCGCCTCAAGCAAACAACTTAACAACATGACATTTCAGTGTCAATACATCTTCATCAGGTCATACCACGAAGAGGCTACAAATTACTTAACGAGATATTTCACTTAAAATAAAAAGGGTATTTTCGTCTACTCAGGCTTTTGAGGGCACCCCGGATAGTGTTTAAATTGCTTGATTAGTTGATTCAGTATTTAGATTTTTAGATCACATCATTTGGAGCGACGCCCACCCTGAAGGGTTGAACTTGACCCACTTTTAGACCAGAGCGGCCAATGCATTCCTCCAGGCTTTCATTTTTTGCGCCAACGAAAATGAAAGCCTGGTACCGAGGCTAGCCCTATGATTTTATACACTTCTCGACTTTTTTAGAGTCACTCACCCGATGAGATCGCTTGAATTTACACGTTTGTTTAATGGTCCTGGCTGTAAGTGGCTGTGCAACATGTATCGCCTGCTACCGAGTACGGACACACGCATCCAGAATAGATGGTATGCACACGTACGTATGCGTGTACAGTGCAGTGAGTGCACACCTACAGTGTGAGTAAGGCAGAAACGGAAATGATGAGTGGGCTGTTGCCTCAAAGCTAGAAGGTCCTGGTTTCAATTTCCCCTGGGAATGCTGTGGGTGCTGGGGGCGTGTTCTCTCCTCTGCGTCATCAGTACCCTAGGTGGGGTTGGCAAAAAAACCTTTCTGTGTGGAGTTTGCATGTTCTCCCTGTGTCCCCTTATAGGGTAGGTACCCTCACAAAAACATCAGCCTGATGTAGGGGAAAGGAACTACGTTGGAATAACGTGTTCCTTCCGTGCGCTACGTCCAACCAGGGAAACTCCCCCCTGTCAGGTGAAAAGAAGCGGCTTGGACTCATGCATTGCAGGAAGCATGAGGTCAGTGAGTTGCTCTTCCCAGGTTGGCAGAGTGAGTGTAGCCCCCAGGATTACATTAGACAATTGACACTTTTGGCTCATAATAAATCATTATTTTACCCAGAGTGACTGGGTAGTCTAGTCTCTGTAATTCACCATCCAAAGAGGGAATATGCTCGCCATTTGCTCTTATCTGTAATGTGCCTTTGTGATCCAGTTGGCCGCGTCACTTCAGTTTCTCTGAGGTGAATCTCTCTTATGCTTATTTATGCTCTGTTGTATGACCATGTCGCACCCTGAAAATGGCAGATCTACAAGCTCCCAATCATGACGCACTCTGAAGCTTGAAAGCTATTTCTTAAAAAAATGCAGGAAGTTGGCTCATAATTCTTTTACTTGCCAGTTGCCAGAGAGAGTGACTGGCTATAGTCTCTGTAATTCACCAGCCAAAGAGGGAATATGCTCGCCATTTGCTCGTATAATTTGTAATGTCATGCCTGTGTGATCGAGTTGGCCCCGTCACCTCTTTCTGGTTCTGTCTTGAAGCTCTCTTAGGCTTAATTTATGCTCTGTATGTTGCAGTTGTCACACAGTGAAAATAGCAGATCTACAAGCTCACAATCATGATGCATTGTCAGCTTGTAGTTGATGACACTGCCATACGGCAGAGTATAAATCCCTCTCTTTGCAGCACAGATCAAAATAGAAACATACAGACGTATTAATCCCAATAAGGAGATCATTTCATATTTTTAAAGGGATGTTCTACAGCACAGTTCACGCCCCCTTCTCAAGACAATTCAACCAAGTGATTTTAATCCCTATGTACTGCAGCTTTTCGAAATGATGTTCGATACGCTTTTTACCAGTCTTTACTCTTTACCCAGCTCGGCTCTTCCCACTTTTCATTTGTGTTTTACTTCTCACTGTACTGTCCCACCTCTTTAGGACCTCTTTAGTGTCTCACTGGGTCTGTGCTCTCACAGCTTCACTATTGGGGATTCTGTGACGGAGACTGAAAAAAGTCCCGTTCCCGCTAGGGCTGTTGTCCCCGACTGGTCGAATCACAGTCGGGAGTTTAATGAGACTCTTTGACGATTCGTTTTATATGGATTAGGAATTGGGTCTTTTTGAACTTGACCTTTTGACCTGACATTACATAGTGAAGTGCAGCAGACCCATATGAATATTTTTTTATCAGAGCTACAGCTGTGTACGGTCATCTCTGTACTACAGCTGTGTACGGTCATCTCTACTACAGCTGTGTAGGGTCATCTCTGTACTACAGCTGTGTACGGTCATCTCTGTACTACAGCTGTGTACGGTCATCTCTGTACTACAGCTGTGTACGGTCATCTCTACTACAGCTGTGTACGGTCATCTCTGTACTACAGCTGTGTAGGGTCATCTCTGTACTACAGCTGTGTACGGTCATCTCTGTACTACAGCTGTGTAGGGTCATCTCTGTACTACAGCTGTGTATGGTCATCTCTGTACTACAGCTGTGTACGGTCATCTCTGTACTACAGCTGTGTACGGTCATCTCTGTACTACAGCTGTGTAGAGCCATCTCTGTACTACAGCTGTGTACGGTCATCTCTGTACTACAGCTGTGTACGGTCATCTCTGTACTACAGCTGTGTACGGTCATCTCTGTACTACAGCTATACTACTTTAGCCAACACGAGATAATTAAGGTTCGACGAATTACACACTTCCAAACGGTGTACATTGTTTAACCCATTTAGGCCTGACCTAAAAATTTAAAAAAAATATTTTCACGATTTTTCAAAAACAGCAGACCTACAAGCTCGTAGCGCGCCACTCGGTGGCGCGCTATGAGCTTGTAGATCTGCTATTTTTCAATAGCTAAATTATAACATAATGTTTAAAACACCAAAAGGGGTTCCCGCCCAAAATGGGTTAAGTCACAGGAGCATGGTTTTCATATCATAAATTTGACCTTTAGTCAAAATTCTGCGTGTAATGTAATCCATGTGATTTCTTGGTTACATCTGAAAAGCGTCATCATAGTAGTTTAGCGGCAACGGAAGAAGTATTTCCTCTCAAAATGGCTAATTTCAAAATAAGAACCTACCATAATATTTAAGTCTACTTATAGGACGCAGATGGACTAAATTAGAAGTACATGACACACCAGCTCTCTGCACCCTAGCCTACACTAGTAACTGACGAGACAATAGGTCCCCATATTGTCTCAAGTCTCTCGACATCTCCCAGGATGACACGATTGGCATACAAGCCTCTGAAAGCCATAGCCTAGCTGTGTGGCTGAAGGACATTGCAGGGCTTAAAATAACATTTTACTTCAGTGGTGCTCCCAAAAAAATAAAATAAATAGGTAGCTCCAGAGAAAAGCACGAGGAGCACACACCAAAATGTAAGGAGAAGCCATATGTAATAGATGTACTTATTGATAAAAAATGACTGTACGATAACTGTATGGGCAAATGATGAGAGTAACGCATATTAGGTCACCATAAGGGCTTCATGCAATATCCTAGGGGCAGGATTTAACACGTAGGCTGAATGTCTGTTCCTCTTCCATCCCTCTCTTCACTGAGACATCAAACATCAACTATTGTTTTTATTTGTTCACACTGACTTTCATGGCCCATTTGGTTACTATAATTGGAACATCGTCCAGTTTTGGCCACACAACTATAATTTGCACATGTAGAAATTCAATTTCTAATGCACAGAGAAGGGAGACCTTTGTTAAACCCGCTCGGGAAATTGAGCTTCAGCTTCGCCCGGCTGATGGCTGCTCAGATGGTTATGATGAGCATTGGTCTTGCTCAGATAATAGTAAATCATGTTCTGGCGAGAGTGTTTGCCCCAAATGCCACTCAACGTGGCTACTGGTGGCCAATCACAGCACGTCCTTGCACAACCCGTGTAGGCTTTAGAAGGACACCGCTTAGACGCATAGCTGAGGCCGGCACGCCAACCAGGGACGACCTGTTTCCCAGATGGCCTCTCCCTATTCAGCTCTGGCCGTATATGCAGCCACAAACCCTGCATTGTCCCTGGGTTCGCACACACCAGGAACCTTTACTTGGATGAGTGACACCACAAGAAGATCAACATATGTTAAAAGACTGAATCATCTGCCTCTAGTGCTCTTTTAGAGGATTTTCGTTTAGTTTTTTTTAATGTAGATTCTCATCCTAATGACTTACTGTATTTCCTCTGGCGCACTCTTTCCACAAGCCCTGGATATGAATGGGATTACATTCTTACAGTCTGGATTTTGGCCGGTGGGATTATGGTGGCTCGGTCAGTGATAGGCCTGATGTTCCTATTGTTCCTCCTACTATATTGCATTTCCTATTATCGTAATTACAGGCCGCCAGTGCCATGATGATGGTGATCATCATGACCCTGGACCTGAGATCACTGGTTTTCACTTGTGGTCATAAATGGACCACCACCACTTTCACTTTCTGTTGTATTTGTGTGTGAGATTTCCCAATAAATGGCTTACATTGGCTGTACATTTATGGGGGAGTGCTGGCACATACAGTAATCATGGGTGCTGTCAAACCTTTATGTAGGTAAAGCATATCTGTCAGCTGAGCAGAACTTTCCTGCCATATGCCTCTCCTGCTGCGTCTGTCCTTGTTCCTCATTCCATCATCTCTGTACAAGATTCGGAAACAAGGCCTGGGCCATGGCTCAGTGGTCCAGGCACCTTGGCTGGCAATCCAGTCTGGCAGTGTGCCGCGGGTTCGACTCCCGATTCCGACAGCCTTTACTGCATGTCTTCCCCCCCCATCTCTCTCCCCATTTCCTGTCAGCCTACTGTCTGTCCCTCCATAAGAAAATAAAATAAAGGCGGAAGCCACAAAAAATAACATAAAAAAAAATAAAAAAAGATTCGGAAACGTCACCCAGGGCACACACTCACTCAGTTGCCAGTACAGCCAGGGCACTTGCTCGCATTGCTAGTTGGAACACGCTCTAAGAGCGATAGCACGCACGCACGCACTCTCTCTCACACACTCTTTCACATGCACACTCTTTCTCTCTCAGACACACACTTGCACTCTTCCAGCACTCCCCATTCCATATGGGACATTGTTATCGCCAGGCAGGGCAGACCTACTTTTTATTTTTAAACCCCAAGTGCCAGTTGAAGGCTTACCGTGGATGCTCCTGTGTTATTGAACAACCCGTGTTCTTGAACAACCCCTACCCGTCGCACTGCAGGAGAGGGGTGTCGGAGCCTGCGCCTGACCCCCCCCCCCCCCCCCCCCCCCCAAGGCCTAAGTATATTTGAACACAAACAAGCACATCTTCACTGCATTAGTTTATTATTAGTGTGTATATTCTCCCCTGCCACAATCTCCTCTCGTCTTATGTCTCCTGCAGATAGGAGAGCTGTGTTGGAGTCATTCTTGGTTTGTGTTTACATTACAGTTGAGTTGACTAGAAGTAATGTTGAGTTGACTAGAACAGCCGTTCCCAAAGTGGGGTCCGTGGACCCCTAGGGGTACGCGACGCATAGCCAGGGGGTAACCGAAATAATTCCCAGAAAAAAAAAGAAAAAACATTCAAATTATGTTTATCTACGTGGTCATTTCTGCCAAGTTACGCAATAAACGTATTTTGTGGGCAAGTATTGAACAGTGCCTTGGGAGCAGTTGGGCTTCAGTGTCTTGTTAAACGACAGTTTGCGACTAGAACTGCGAATCAGACCTCAAACTACCTCCAGCACAACAGATGTTAATGGGGTTGTATGATGTCTGTTGTTGTCTTCGCCAGGCTGTGAGGCGAAGACAATGTTATGTTTTTGTCCCATATCTGCGTGCGTGTGTGTGTGTGTGTGTGTGTGTGTGTGTGTGTGTGTGTGTATTTTCCATCTGTCTGCCACTCTGTGTACAGTTAAACTTGGACACCACGTTGGACCAGTTGGCGGCCTAAAAACCAGGCCGATTTAGCATTTTGCCCTAATAACTCTCTTGAACCATATGTTGTACAATGATTTCTTGGATCACGACGGAACTATCCATACACAGGCCACGCACAGGTTTCCCACTGTGTGTGAAGTGTGTGGTGTTGCCAAGAGAGGTTTTGTTGCTTTAGGTCACGTTCCACTGTGTGTGAAGTGTGTGGTGTTGCCAAGAGAGGTTTTGTTGCTTTAGGTCACGTTCCACCAGCTAGTTTGACTGCTAGCTTCTGCTGTGTCAACAGCTTGCCGCCGCTGACCGTAAGGTCGAGGGACATTGTTTTGTATAGTCAAAGTGAGTGGCGACGGGGCCACTTAGTGACCCGCACACAACTCTGGTGGTGTCAGTCAGAGCCGTACAGGCACGCCACAAGCCCTGAATAATAATACTCTGCATGAGAGTCTACTCTTGCTTTGAATACAAGCTAGCTCACGCTCTCTTTATTTACATTCTGGCCCTTAACCCATTTTGGGCGGGAACCCCTTTTGGTGTTTTAAACATTGTTATAATTTAGATATTGAAAAATAGCAGATCTACAAGCTAATAGCACGCCACAGAGTTGCGCGCTACGAGCGTGTAGGTCTGCTATTTTTGAAAAATCGTGAAAATATTTATTTAAATTTTGAGGTCAGGCCTAAATGGATTAAATCCGACAGCCACAGAGAAAATGTGACCCAACCTGAATCCCGAGCTGACAGGAGAGGCTGCCAGAGTCACCCATTCAGCACCTTTACTTTTCCCCATTTCCTCTTCCTCCGTAAAGCCAGAAGAGCCACAGTCACTTGAGTAAAACAAGAGCACGCTGGCAGGCCGTCATGTGACGATTCACACACACTTGTTCCTCTCTTTGAAAGCTAGGAGAGCTAAAGCAGGGGGAGGGGCAAGTTTAATGCATTATAAGGAAGTGTATTTTGTTTTTAAATAAAATCATGTGTTTGACTGCAGGCTATTCTGACTTCTGTTGTTGTTGTTGTTGTTGTTTTACCCAATGCATTCATACTCCTGTATGAAGAAGCTGGTTGTGCAGATACCCAAAGCACAGAACAATCCCTTTGACATATACAGTATGTGACAGAAATACATAAATACACACTTGCTCCCATCCTATTCTATTCAGGCTTGTCTCCACACTTATTATGCGTGTCTTAAGTACCAGGTCTTATGACTTAACTTAAGACCTGGAGGCGTGATCAATGCCATTTGGCTATTCTGAGTGTCCAAACAGCATTGACCACGCCTCCAGGTCTTAAGTTAAGTAATAAGACCTGGTACTTAAGACACGCATAATACTGCCCTTAGTCTAGTAGCAAAAAAACACTCATTGGGCTCAAAACGGCCATGCCCACTTGCCCAAATGTGCTGACATCATCAATTTGTGATGACGGCATTGGCCGCTTTTAGCCCAATGAGTGTTTTTCTTTGCAAAACTAATGCTTGGAATGGATTCAGCATCATGAAAACCCCCTAGTTTGACATTGTCACATGCTACATAAAGCATGATGAAATTTTGAATATTTTGCCTTCTATAGGTTGTAATTGGTATGGTCACATATTATGCCAATTATGAAAATTGCTCAACATATGCAAGTTAGCATCCGGCAGTTTCTACATGCTGGGGACCCATACTAAACATTTCTAACATAAAACCTTGGTGTACTCAACATGTCCGGGTTCACAATGGGGCTCTATGGGCTGGCTACTAGACTAACTGGGAGTACTTTGGCCAACGTCGGTGCTAGCTTGTTGAACCTGTTTGGTTGAAGTCTCCTGCTCAGGAGGAACACTGCTGAGACTGCAGGGGTCTTAACTTGGCATGAACTAGTCATTCAAGCCATTTGACTGTTCTTAACTGACAAAGCTTTTAAGATTTGGCCTAATCTGTCATTGCGTGACCCTAACGCCGTGCAGGCAAAGGGGTATATGCAGCCTTGTGATATTTGGACAGCCCAGCTTTTTGTTTATTGTGACACGCTAATTATCTCAGAATAATGGCTATTGTCAGAAAACCTCACTAAAGGTAACCACAAGCTGAGCAAATTGTGGGGGTGGAGAGAGAGAGAGATTTTTTTAAATGTAGCTATATTATCATCATCGGTTTAAAGTCCGCTTTCCAGGCACCACTGGGTTGGACTGGATTCTCAATATGGCTTTCATCTACCAGGAACGGTCTCCATGGCCATCTCATGGTCGATGCCGAGTGCTTTCATGTCAGCCAACACGGTCGTCTGCCAGGTAATTTTTTAGGCCGCCCACTGGGTCTTGTCACTAATAATTCTATAATTTTCTATATCTATAGAAACAAGAAATTATGACATAGTCATATTTGTCAGGTGAAACAAGCGCTGTCTCCGTTGTGCCTCTTTTTTCTGTAACGTGTTTCTCTGTCACAACCTCGCTGACTCCCATTGGCTTAGGGGGCAGTCAATTATGACTAGGTCGCTAATAAAAACGGGCCTGTTGTATGTCAGGTTTCACCTGACAAAGACGAAAATGACACATGCTTTCCCAGATTGAAAGGTATAACAACGTCGTATAGGCTTTCCAGCCAGGTCTTAAGCCCTATCCACACCAAAGGGTCAAGACGGTTTTAGCCTTGTCCCTGCGGTGTGATATGTCTTGTTGCACCCACGTGTTGACCCACGTGGACCGTAGTGATTCAACGCATGGAATTCAATGGCCCAAACCACACCAAAGGGTCGAGGCGGTTTTAGCCTTGTCCCTGCGGTGTGATATGTCTTGTTGCACCCACGTGTTGACCCACGTGGACCGTAGTGATTCAACGCATGGAATCCAACGGCCCAAACCACACCAAAGGGTCGAGACGGTTTTAGCGTTAACTCCTTGCAACCGTTTGGACCCAAGGAGTTGCATGGTGACCCTTTTGGTGTGGTTAGGGCTTTAAGACGAACGTGCTTAGCCTGCAGATGGCATGTTAATATTTTACCGTTGACTAAATTATGCAGCACATTTTTGAGTGAAGGGCACAACAACAAAAAATACAGAAAGTTAATAATAGCCCACTATACTGTTTGGAGAGACACAGCCATGGGTTTAACAGATTTAGACCTGAGGATGCATCTGTATCACCTTAGCTTTTAACCACTTTAATCATTCTTTTAAACTTGAAAACTTGAAAAATAGCAGTTAGCAGATCACCTTGTAGATCTGCTAAAAATCATGAAAATGTGTGCAAATCTCTGAATATATATTCTTTCACACTCACAGTGAACGTTTTTTAACTCAAATCTTTGCTTCTGGGGGGGGGTCCCTGGAACAATTGACATAGAAACAGTTTGAGAACCATGGGTGTTTCATAAAACTGTCAGGATTTAGAAGACCTTTTGTAGAATCAGGACCGCAGGTCTTAATGGGTTAACACTAGGCTGCTCCATTTAATTAATCCTCTAATTGAATTACAGGAGTGCAGTAACTCCTGCTTTTCTTCCCTGTCGACAGTGCATTACTTTTCCTTTTAGCTTTCAGGTTGTTTGCTCCCATTGTTGTCCAGGAAAATGCAAGGTCTCTTCTTGACCTCGAACACACAGCCCCTGGACCCAGATCCACTGGTGTGGAAAGGTTTTTTATGTTGAATGTTCATGGAACACGATGCTTTCCTGCAAGAGGCCAGTCCTAGCTCACTCTCCTCGCAGCACAGAGATTCCTTCCTCATCCATTTCAATGGCTGTGCTCATTGTGACGTTGCATGGATTCAGAGTATATGTCTAGTGTAGCATGTTTTATTTGGGGCCTTTTGTTGACGTCCTTGCAGCTCTATCTTTAGTGCCGGTGTTTGTATTGTGATTATGTGGTCAGATGGAAAGAGATCGCCGTGAATGGTTTTATGAATGAATGAATGGCCAATGGATGTTTTTCTTTTCAATAGAAGCACAGACATTTGAACAGTATTTCCAATATTATTATTTCAACTGAAACCTAATAAATATAAAGGTTATGAAAAAGTGCATCCATTTTTAGTTTTAGAGTTTTGATGGAGAGGGTATTGGCTTCAGTGGCCTTTTTCTACTTGGCTTTTGGTGAACTTGATTTGAATATCCATTTCTGATTTGAATATCCATTTCTGATTTGAATATCCATTTCTGATTTGAATATCCATTTCTGTGACTAGAGGGAGATAAGTAGAGGTGCAAATCAAGGGATTGGATATGGGGTAATATTACTAGCCCACAATAGGAGCTTTGTAAATAGTAAATGGTGCATGATATTATTGAGCAAAATGTACATATTGGACTTATTTTTACCCTACATAATGTGGAGAAGACTTCCCTAGGCAAATACTATTTCAGCTCTAAAACATGGGTACAATATTTAGAAAGTGCAAGGTTTTTGCCCAACGAGTGCACCAGTCCAGAGAGTATATACATAGCAGTAGCCTGCCTTACCATGATGCCCTCTGGGACTGTCTGGGAGACTATTTAGGACAAGGGCAGAAATAAAAAACATTTTCATGCCAATTGAATTGTTCAACACTGGCAGGAAACCCATCATACGTAGATATGTGTCAAGTCATTTTTAGCCCCAGGATTTTTTTTTATCCAAATCTACTTTCAATTCTGCAGAGCCAGACAGTTGACTTTCATTTTAGACATTCTTCTGCAGACCTGTAAGGATTTGGAATCCCACCTATAATCCTCAGACTGGTGACCAAGCTGGTGGGCAGGTCTTCGTTGTGTCAGAATGAAGAATTCTGTTTTGATTGTACGAGAACACATTTTATTATGCTATTAATGCTTGTAAATGTCACTGAGCACAAAACTAAATCGGAGCAATATGGGCAAATTGAAAAGCTGTGTATTCAGATTAATGGGGCTTGGAAATTTGGAATCCACATACCGGTAATGCATATTAAGTAAGTAGCTGAATAGTTTGTGGCCGACCTATGTCAATCAGAACATGTGCTGTAGCCAGGTCAGGGCTGTGTTGCAGATGCTGTCATGATGGAAGGACCAGACCCTTCCTCACCTAGGAGTCAGCCCAGCTCCTTATCCAGACAAGTCTTGGATAAGGACTTGGACTATTGTAACTCTCTCCTCCTTACTGGCCTCCCGGCATGTGTTTGTGCACCTAAGCCTCTCCAATCGATCCAGAATGCCACAGTCTGCAGAACGCTTGGTCTTCAACCAACCAAAATGTCCATTGACAAAACACTGATGTTGGGCTACAAAGCAAACAAAGATATGGCACCTCCATAACTTTTCAATCTGATCCTACGCACACGCGCACACACACACACACACACACACACACACACACACACACACACACACACACACACACACACACACACACACACACACACACACACACACACTGGAGCTGGTAGAACCTTCACTAAAACATCCTGGACAACACTCCACACGTCCAAGACTCGTCGTCACTTGCCCTAGCCTCGACGACCTTGCAGGCGAATGCAAGGGCTAAAATATTTAAAAGCATGTTATGTAGATGGATGCCAGATCGGATGCCAGGTCATTATTGATCTGAGTTACATCCTCTAGTGTTTATAGTTTCAATGTACGGATATTCTATATCAGGAGTCAGCAATCTTTTTGACATGCATGAAGTGCCATGTTTTTATTTTCTATATTCTATATCAGGAGTCAGCAATCTTTTTGACATGAAGTGCCATGTTTTTATTTTCTTGTTGGTCAGTGTGCCATATCAACATGAAATTCAATTATGAACCACATCAAAATGTTCTATTTCCAACTGATTTAGACTGTGTTTGACTGTTTTCTGAAATATTTTCATATAAGAGCAATAAACCACCTATCTCTGCAGACAGATTTGAGGAAACTTAATTTAGTTAATATTTGTATTTTAAACCAAAAAGCATCTCTCTCACACGTTTGCCAGAGTGCCAGTGATAACCCTCCCCTGTGCCAATGTTGGCACCCGTGCCTATGGTTGCCTACCCCTGTTCTATATGGATGATAGCTTCTTGGTATACTTGTGATCTTAGATGACCGTGAATGGTAAATGGTGCATTTATATAGCGCCTTTATCCAAGGCGCTTTACATAGATTGTGCATTACATTCACCCATTCATACACCGATGGCAGCGGAAGCCATGCAAGGTACCAACCAGCACATCGGGAGAAATTTGGGGTTCAGTGTCTTGCCCAAGGACACTTCGACATGTAGACAGGAGGAGCCGGGATTCGAACCGCCGACCCATGGATCATTGGACGACCTGCTCTACCTCCTGAGCCACAGTCGCACCGTGTCTATAATATGCATTTGATGTATTGCTTGTCTGTAATCGCTCTGGATTAGGAGCGTCTGCTGAATACCTAAATCAGGGACGTGCAGAGAGTGTTAGAGAGGCAGGGGCTGCAATCCCATAAAGAGGGCACTTTTGGCCCAAAATAGTGAAAATAGCAGATCTACAAGCTCTCAACACGTCGCGCTGCGACGTGTTGAGAGCTTGTAGATCTGCTATTTTCGGGGTGCAACCCTGCCCTCTTTATCTACTGGAGATGCGGTGTACGGCATGGATTTAGAAACAAATTAGTTCAGGAGACTTCGGGGAAAAAAAACAATTCTCCTGAACGCTGCCTTCCGGACCGTATGGCATGGAAAGGAGAGGAGGGCATTTGCATTTCTTTCACCATTAGTAGATGCTGCATTCGTGGTCTGGAAAGGGCAGTTGTTTTACAGACGGGTAACAGGGCAGGGGCTGAAGCCCCCTTTGATGTCTATGTGTGCACATCCCTGACCTAAATTGTAATGTACACACACACACACACACACACACACACACAGACACAAGCATGTGTGTCTCGGCGTGTCTAATATTGCGTGCATGCATGTCCATGATGTCCAGGATGAGCATGAAGCACCACCAGCGCTTCCTCCCATGTCTGGGTCGTGTCTGAATTGGTTTGTTCTGCCACCATAACTACACATGTCCTCTCTCTCTCCACCCCATTCTCTGCTCTCTCTCTCTCTCCCTTCCCTCATCCTCAGGCAGGCCAAGATGCATTGTGGCATAGTGTGTGTGTGTGTGTGTGTCTCTTTCTCACACACACACACACACACACACACACACACACACACACACACACACACACACACACACACACACACACACACACACACACACACACAAAGTGAGTCGGATAGGGTAGAGAGAGGCTTTTAAGAAATGGCCACAAGCGACTTCTTGAAGGTTCTCCTCTTACTGGACGGTCCCCCCCCCCCCTGTCCCGGCCCTCTTTGTGACCTGGTTGTGTTTCAGCTGCATTCACCATGCATCACTTCCCCGCAGCACTTAGCTCCCCTTAGATACCAGCCACACACACACACACACACGCACACGCGCACACGCACACGCACACGCACACACACACAGTGTCTATCCAGTTGCTCTTCTATTCTTGCATTTAGGGTAGACCACATTGGAGCACTCCCACACACCCCAGTAAATGTGTGTGTGTGGCTGTGCACACTGTGCATGTGCGGTCATGCGCGCCATGCACATGGACACGCACACTGTTATACTGTATGTAGGTTATTTGCTTTTATATACAGCTCAACCTGCATGCATGTGCTCTTTGTGTGTGTGTGTGTGTGTGTGTGTGTGTGTGTGTGTGTGTGTGTGTGTGTGTGTGTGTGTGTGTGGGTAATGTATTATGAGTGGTATAGTATTGTGAACGAGGTCATGCTCTTCTTGGTACACTCTTTTCTACACTCTTTCCGAAACTGCCGTGCATGGTTCATTTGGAGCTTTCAAATTGCATACCACGTAAATACAAAGTCACAGTAGGTTAGCTGGATCTGTGTTGCTCAAATCTCTTCAATATACATGATGATGCCAGTGAAGGACGTTTAGTCAACTGTAATATCAAGGTAAATATTAATCGGAATCGTCCGAAACGGTTGAGAAATGACAGAGTTACCGTGTGGGGGCAGGGGGTCCCTCTACTCTACTGCACTCTGTGTACTGTCACACCCCAAATGACACTTGGTGGTGAAAACCAAACAAAGCTATTTTCGTGCTCGGACACAGCCAGCCAGGGACACACATAGCTGCTGTCTATAGGAGTGGTTGCACCACTCAACAAAAACAAAGAACAAACAGATCTACAACATAAGAATGTTTACAATGTCCATCAGTTACTTCTTTCTTGTAATGCGATGCTATGCAGAGAGCAGCTCTCACTGCCACAGTTTACAGAGAGCCTGCTGCAGATTTCTCTCTCTCTTGCTTACACACACACACACACACACACACACACACACACACACACACACACACATACACACACAGTATTTCTGTGTCACTCTAAACAGCAATCTAATAATTTAATTTGTTTAACCCATTTTGGGCCGGGAACCCCTTTTGGTGTTTTAACTAAGCATTATTATGTTATACTTTAGCTATTGAAAAATAGCAGATCTAGGTCTGCTATTTTTGAAAAATCGTGAAAAGCGGAACATCTTTGAATATATATTCTTTCAGAAGACTTTTATTTTTATTTCGACGTCAGGCCTAAATGGGTTAAGAACAGCTGATCGTTTTGAGGATTGTTCTAAAGAATTTGAATTGTCACTAAATGATAATGATATGATTTACTCAATTGCTTATAAGTGTTATAGTAATATTAACACATATGAAATCACAATATTTATCTGTGGAAATGAGTCAAACTAAATGTAATACCTACAATTCCAAGTGCTTGTTAGGGTGGGGGTCCCCACTCCTCAGTTAGGGTGGGGGTCCCCACTCCTCAGTTAGGGTGGGGGTCCCCACTCCTCAGTTAGGGTGGGGGTCCCCACTCCTCTGTTAGGGTGGGGGTCCCCACTCCTCTGTTAGGGTGGGGGTCCCCACTCCTCAGTTAGGGTGGGGGTCCCCACTCCTCTGTTAGGGTGGGGGTCCCCACTCCTCTGTTAGGGTGGGGGTCCCCACTCCTCTGTTAGGGTGGGGGTCCCCACTCCTCTGTTAGGGTGGGGGTCCCCACTCCTCAGTTAGGGTGGGGGTCCCCACTCCTCTGTTAGGGTGGGGGTCCCCACTCCTCTGTTAGGGTGGGGGTCCCCACTCCTCTGTTAGGGTGGGGGTCCCCACTCCTCAGTTAGGGTGGGGGTCCCCACTCCTCAGTTAGGGTGGGGGTCCCCACTCCTCTGTTAGGGTGGGGGTCCCCACTCCTCAGTTAGGGTGGGGGTCCCCACTCCTCTGTTAGGGTGGGGGTCCCCACTCCTCTGTTAGGGTGGGGGTCCCCACTCCTCTGTTAGGGTGGGGGTCCCCACTCCTCTGTTAGGGTGGGGGTCCCCACTCCTCAGTTAGGGTGGGGGTCCCCACTCCTCAGTTAGGGTGGGGGTCCCCACTCCTCTGTTAGGGTGGGGGTCCCCACTCCTCTGTTAGGGTGGGGGTCCCCACTCCTCAGTTAGGGTGGGGGTCCCCACTCCCACTCCTCAGTTCAAATATGATTATTTTAGGGGTCACAGCCTGAAAAGGTTGAAAACCACTGACCAGAATTTACTTGATTATTTTGCCAAATGCAAAAAAGAAATCACACCCGTGTGAGCTGAGTGGTGCAACTCCCCTCTCCCCTTGCCTCTCTCTCTCTCTCTCTCTCTCTCTCTGTGTGTAATTATCAGGCAACAGTGCAACACTATCTCTCTCTCTCTGTTTCTGGCACAACAGCGCCACTTTTGCCCCTACTGGTACTCTAAACATAGTCACATAGTCCCGGACATTGCTGTTCCTTGGAGTGGTTGCACCCATTCTTTAACATAAATGATTGAATGAAGTCCTGAGTGCATGTCTGAAGTCCTGAGTGCATGTCTAGGCTGGAGGCGGGGTTCATCAGGGGGGAGTGACCCCAGGCCTGCGGCTGAGTGAGAAGAAGGGGTTGGGGCGACTGATGCCTTGTAAATATTGTATCCGGGCCGTACCACCATGGATGGATGTTGGAGCAGAAGAGAGGGGATGGTTGAGTGCTGTTGTAGAAAGCCCTCCGTCCTACTGCAACAGAAGCCTGGAAGTGAAGCCCCACCCTGGGCCATTTGGAGGAAACCAAGATGCCACAATCTGCCATGTTTTCACCCTCTCCTGTTATCAAATGGTTATCAAGCAGACCACTGAGACCGTTTTCTTAAGGACACAAAAAAGGGGACACAAGTAGCATGTGCTTAAATTCATATTTAGAAAATGTTTCAGATGTGAAATCTTTCTGAGATGATAGAATGGTGATGGATGATGATGGTCATGGAAGGGGAACCTTCTGAAAGCTTCATGAGCCAAAGATAATCAACTTCAAAATGTCAAAGAAACGGTCAAAATGACCTCTCAGACATGCTAGTGTTAAAACTATAGAATGTTACAGTGTGCTGACGAGCCCCATTGTATAATGCTGCAATGCATTCTGGCGGGGGGGGGGGGGGGGCGGAGTAATTGTGCATCAGCAAAATGATCAAATGGAAGGCTTATTCTGCAATGCTGCATGTGAAATGATGCAATGGTGGTTACAGTGCAGACTAGCCAACACCAACTCTTTCTGGGGCTGCCCTCCTCCACACCCTCCCGTCTAGCATCAGGGTCTTTCTGGGGCTGCCCTCCTCCACGCCCTCCCGTCTAGCATCAGGGTCTTTCTGGGGCTGCCCTCCTCCAGACCCTCCTGTCTAGCATCAGGGTCTTTCTGCCCTCCTCCACACCCTCCCGTCCAGCATCAGGGTCTTTCTGCCCTCCTCCACATCCTCCCGTCTAGCATCAGGGTCTTTCTGCCCTCCTCCACACCCTCCTGTCTAGCATCAGGGTCTTTCTGCCCTCCTCCACACCCTCCCGTCTAGCATCAGGGTCTTTCTGCCCTCCTCCACACCCTCCTGTCTAGCATCAGGGTCTTTCTGCCCTACTCCACACCCTCCTGTCTAGCATCAGGGTCTTTCTGCCCTCCTCCACACCCTCCTGTCTAGCATCAGGGTCTTTCTGCCCTCCTCCACACCCTCCTGTCTAGCATCAGGGTCTTTCTGCCCTCCTCCACACCCTCCCGTCTAGCATCAGGGTCTTTCTGCCCTCCTCCACACCCTCCCGTCTAGCATCAGGGCGCAGCGGACTGACCTCATGCTTCCTTCTATGCATGAGGAGTCCAAGCTGCTTCTTTTCACATGACAGGGGGGAGTTTCCCCGGCCGGTCGTAGCGCGTGGAAGGAACACGCTATTCCGACCAGTTCCTTTCTCCTCCATCAGGCGCCCCGGCTGGCCAAGGGGAGGTATTTAGAGACCAGGATTACTGCATGTTTCTTGCAAACTCCACACAGAAAGGCCATTTCGCCAACCCTGCGGTATGTGCTGGGTTTACGCCCCCAGCACCCACAGCGCGTTCCCAGCGGGAATCGAACCCAGGACCTTCTAGCTGAGGGGTGACAGCACTACCGACTGTGTCACCATGCCCTCCCGAGTTCTATGTCTAGTCAGATTTTCTCTCGCATTACAAAAATAGTGCTTGTAGTTGTAAAGCCATTAAAGGAAGTGTGCAGAGATTTGTAAGGGTGAACAAGTGCAGGGCTATTTTAAATACTGTACACTGGTATATTGATGATTAATTAGCTGATCATTCATGGTGTAAAATTACTAGAAAAACATTCTTGACAATTACACTGCATGATTGAATATGTATATGGTCTAATTTTCACCACCAATAATTTATAACTGTCAACCTCAACCTGTGTAGAATCCATTACGGGCTATGATTTATGGCCAGTAACTCATGCTAATGTTAAAAGTAGTCCACCACCTCCATATTTGATTTCTAAAGGTGACTTTCCACAAATCTGTCTTCTAAACATCAAGGACCATATTTGTTGCTTAGCTTAAAAGTCTTCCATCATCACCTTTAAAATGTTTCTTTTGTTATTCTAATCCTATAGGACTCGGTGTAAAGGACCACATTTGCCGGGTACTGTACATGTAGCATAATTATGTAAATTTGCATAATAAGTTTACAGTTTGTCAATAGCTGTCAGGTTACGGTACACCCAATAGCTCAACTCAAATAGTGACTTTTCATCTCCTGTGATACCTAGTAGGTCCTGAATGGCAATATTGCATTAAGTCAGTTCCATAGTGTCAGTGAAGTACAGCAGTGTGAAGCAGTAGGCCTAATCCGGGAGCAAGAATGACCTGATTTGGTCCACACAGAGTGCGAGTCTGCCTCTGGCTGCAGCACGGAGCCGGGCGCAGCCAGCACCTCCCTCTGGTTGCAACACGGAGCCGGGCGCAGCCAGCACCTCCCTCTGGTTGCAACACGGAGCCGGGCGCAGCCAGCACCTCCTGGCTGCAACACGGAGCCGGCTGGGCGCAGCCAGCCCAGCACCTCCTGCTGATCAGTCATGTTGCTGCCCATGCGGGACATCTGACCCGGGCGGGAAAAGAAAAAAGCCCAAACCGTAAAGCCCGGCATTTCTCTCTCAATCCGCCAATTTGTCTAATAATTATAGCATACCTGTCAGCTTCTCCCATGTAACCTACTATGCTGTTGCGATGTGGATTGTGTGGTCTGGATCAGAGCCTTGCTGTACTTATGGCAGATGCAGCAGCGGTGGTGGTGTTTGTAGATACCAATGACAACATTTGGAAGGATGCAGTCAGTGTTGCTACTTCCGGTTTAAGTGTTTTTTAAATGTTTTTTTGTGGCTTTCGCCTTTTTATTTTATATTTTTTATGGAGGGACAGACAGTAGGCTGACAGGAATTGGGGAGAGAGATGGGGGGGGGGAGACATGCAGTGAAGGCCGTCGGGATCGGGAGTCGAACCCGCGGCACACTGCCAGACTGGCTTACCAGCCAAGGTGCCTGGACCGCTGAGCCACGGCCCAGGCCGGTTAGGTGTTTTTTGACCATAGATACAGAGCGGGAGAGAGAGAGAGAGCATCAGCGGAAACGCCCTTCTAGAGGAAAGGCCCGTTCAGAGAGGTGCGTTTCCTAAGGCTGAGCTCACACCTTTCATGCAATTCTCGTGCTCGTTGGATCAATGCTGTGTTGTGTCATGGCCGCCCAATGCATTTCCAATGGAGGTCACATGGTTTGACACAACATTGTGTTGTGTGAGGGGGAGGGGCGCATTCGACTGCGCCCCTCCCCCTTTGCATTAAAGGTGTGAGCTCAGCCTAAGGTGGAGGCAGTCTGCTGACACAGTGTAGCGAGCCGACGCACTAGCGCACACACAAGCAGTGGTGGGAAAAATAAGTACTCACATTTTTTACTTATGTAAAAGTATAAATACTGCAACGTAGAAATACCCTGTTACAAGTAAATGGCCAGAATTCAAAATGTACTTGAGTATATATTTAAAGTTATCAAAATGGCTTTTGAAAATAGCAGTCACGGCGCATTGTGAGCTTGTATATCGGCTACGGCGCATTGTGAGCTTGTAGATCGGCTACGGCGCATTGTGAGCTTGTAGATCGGCTATTTTCAAATGGCCAAAATGTATAGGGCTGACGTCACGTGTTTAATGTATGTTTTGTAATAATAATCCAAATCTACAAAGTAACAAAGTAATCTGTCAAATGAATGTAGTGGAGTAAAAAGTACAATATTTGGATCCGAGATGTAGTGGCGTAGAAGTAAAAGTATTTGAAATTGGAAATACTCAAGTATAGTACAAATAATTACACCTCAAAATGATACTGAAGTACATGTACTTGGTTACCTTACACCACTGCGCTAGCAGCACACACAGGCAACTATATCCCCATCCCTCGTGGGCTGCGAGGAGCAGAGCAGAGAGAAGAGAGCCAACCACAGGCTAGGCTAAATGCCACTCCCAAGGAGCAGGAGATATGCAGTGCTGCTCCCAAGGAGCAGGAGATATGCAGTGCTGCTCCCAAGGAGCAGGAGATATGCAGTGCTGCTCCCAAGGAGCAGGAGATGTGCAGTGCTGCTCCCCTTTAATTATTAAGACCCCCCCTCCCCGCCCCCCACCCTCTCAAGAGTGTGTGTGTGTGTGTGTGTGTGTGTGTGTGTGTGTGTGTGTGTGTGTGTGTGTGTGTGTGTGTGTGTGTGTGTGTGTGTGTGTGTGTGTGTGTGTGTGTGTGTGTGTGCAGCATCCTCCTATCATCCCCGTTTGGCTGACCTAAAAAAATCCATCCCAATCCTGAAAGCGATGGCTTGAATTTGAGTGTGTTTGTTTATTTTTCATCACATTGACTACGGCTAATAGGGCAGCAGTAGGTGAGTGAATGGAGGGGTTAATTTTGCTCATCAGAAGATGATTGCCTGCTTTGCTTCCCTGACCCACCCAGTCGCTGAGCAAGACACTTAACCCCTAGCAGCTCTCCGGATGTTGTCTTATAGCGCCCCCAAAATGCACCTAATAGTTAGGAAGGGTAAATGCAGGACAGGACACATTCCACGTATGTACAAATAAACCGTGACAAATACAAATACCCAATTACCCATGATCCCAACAACTAAAAAAACGGGACTACATTAGATTGTTGGATGAAAAATCTGGGAATTTGTGGCTAACTATGTAATATTTTCCTTTATTGCTATAAATAGTGTGTGTGAGGCTGTGCGCGCGTGCCTATATTTCTTTGCTAAAGGCTGTGCAGCATCTGTGCTTCCTGTAAAGTTCACTGCTGCTGGTCGGCTAAACGTTTAGGATTTGACATCACCGGTGGTTGCCCATAATGTGGTTTAATAACGCCCTCCTCCCTCTCCCTAATTGTTTGTCTTCGTTCTATACGACTCATAATGAGGCTGGCGTGTGCCTCTTGTTTCCCGTTACCTTAAGAAGCCCCTAGCAAGGTGAGTGGGTGGTGCACTTGATCCACTGGGCCCTGTAAAGCTTTGTGGAGCTTAACCACGCCTTGCTCCCCTTCACCAAGGGGTTAATTAGTAGCTCCCCTCCCAATCGTCCTCTGCTTGTTCACTCTCATTAGGCTAATCTGCCTCTGTCCTCAAGCTCGCCTCCTGAGCACAGAACCTTCTCCTATATAATATATCTGCCCCGCTATACAGTAGCCTCCCTGCCTTACGTCACATGGCGGAGCCCGTTGAACCCTAACCTCGCGTCACCAGGCTTTCCACCTCGGAGGAAAGTTTGGTCTATGTTACAAAATTGCAGTGTGAACCGGTCTGCAACGGATGATATCGCTACGTCATGTTGTAGTCATTGTTTTGTAGTCATCAGGCAGGAAGAATCATCCGGAACTTCCTTTTCCCTCAAACCGGAAGAATAACAATAAAAGCCCTCGTATAGCCTTCGGCTTTTATTGAGAAAAATCAGTTTGAGGGGAAAGGGAGTTCCGGATGACTGATGACTACAAAACAATACTACAACATGACGTAGCGATATCTTCCGCTTCCGACCGGATCATAAACCCGAAAAGGAATGCTGCCCAGGCTACTTGAACCCCAAACCCCTCTGCCTTTTTCTCCGTCTGTCGAACAAGGCTGTCAGACCTCCTGTGACTTATTGTCAAGTCAACACTGCATCCATGAAATGTGCCAGTGTGTCATTATTATTAATCCTCCCAACTGTAGTCAATCTGATCTCCGTAGTCTGTTAAAACCAATTTCAATCTGACGTCCCTATTTTTCGGGCAAGTCATCCTAGGTGATGGTCAGAAATGGCGAATCTAGGCCTGGGCCATGGCTCAGTGGTCCAGGCACATTGGCTGGTAATCCAGTCTGGCAGTGTGCCGCAGGTTCGACTCCCGATCCCGACAGCCTTTACTGCATGTCTTCCCCCCATCTCTCTCCCCATTTCCAGTCAGCCTACTGTCTGTCCCTCCATAAAAAAATAAATAAAATAAAAGCGAAAGCCACAAAAAAACAAGAAAAAAAAGAAATGGCGAATCTACAGGCTCACGGTACGCCACGACAGGTTTGAGGTTGTATATTGGCTATTTTCGCCCATGCAACACCATTGTATGTCAAAGTGTAAAATAAGCCTTAAGTGGGCAAACGACGGCTAGCTGAACGTTTTAAATATACAGTGGCTCATTAGCCCGCCCTGCTCGGAAGTACCATATAGAAAGAAGAAATGCCTACGAAACACTGTGTGTGGAGTCAGATTTCACTTCCCTCTCTCCTTGTCACGGCGTTGCGCTGGAGATGTCAGAGCCGATAGGCCTGGCTGGAAAATGTGAAGTCTGCTTCCCTCCTCCTCCGCCGCCTCCTCCTCCTCCTCCTCCTCCTCCTCCACCTCCTCCTCCAACACTCTAAAAATAGCCGAGTGAGGGAGAAGGCACCATCGTACAGGCGCCGTGTCTGTGGGGCTGCCAGTGGTTTTAAAACACTACACCACTAGTGACACACAAGAGACCACTCTCTATATCACACCTCTGCCGACATCGCAAAGTCCCAATTCAATTCAAGGGCTTTATTGGCATGAGAAAACAATAAACATACATTTACATTGCCAAAGCAGAACGCACAATACAACAATACAGCAATACAATCAAAACAAAAATGATGTACATTTGAAAGTCAGAATCTTCAATAGATCAATTTCTATGTACCAAGATCACTGGATGCAGGTATAGTGCACAATGATTAGTCTTTAGGGTGGTTGTGTTCCGTTTGATATCCTTCTCCTATCACAGCAACTCACGAATCTTGCTGCTGTGTTTGCACATTGTTGTACTTCGCCCAGCAGATATGGGAGTTTTTTTGTCACTGGTCATGACAATGTCCCCCCCCCCCCTTGTAAAAGCAATATCACCAGCATCACCAATAGATAGAATTATCAGTTTGCAATTCGGTCATTCATATCATTCATATTCTTGGTACTTATTGAGCCACGTCTTACCATTTTAGTTGCAGGGCTGCTTTATATTTTGCGTCGCCAAGATTTAAAGGGGGCACAACACTTTATATTTTTGAGTGGTGTAAACCACTCCTACAACTGGCTTTGTTAGTTTACGTGTCTGTCTGTTTGTCTGTCTGTCTGTTCGTACCAAAAAATGAGCATGGTTGCTATGGTCACCCAGTTCACTTCATTACGTCAGACATTACGTCAGACCACAGCTGATCATTCTATATAAGACCTTACACCACTCAGTTCACACGGGTGTGATTTTTCTAAATATGATATGCTTCACATAGGGGGGGGGGGGGGGGCATTTATAGAATCTTATACAGTGCAGTATTCATTTTTATGGTGTTTAATTTGTACAGAGCGGGATTCCCTTCAGATTATGTATTAATGTTTTAAGCCTTTGTCGTACAACAGTGTTATGCCACTAGCCCACAGCATGCTGCGTTGTGAGCTTGTACATCGGCTGTGTTCACCACCTGTGTTCGCCACTAGCCCACAGCATGCTGCGTTGTGAGCTTGTACATCGGCTGTGTTCACCACCACACAACACCGTCGTACGGCGAAGCATAAATCAGGCATTACCGTAACTCCTCCAAGACTTGTGCATCATAAAGCTTCTTTAGCGTATACGGTATGACACCCACACTCCCTCCTACTCCCGAAAAACCCTGTCTGGACACGGATTGCCAAGCATATTTCACCAGCAATAATAAGAATACTACATTAATTACAATTATTATATTTGCTTAAAGCCTTTGGGACAGTTCTGAGACGCCGGTGAAAAAGGTTAATCTAGTGCTAGCTGTAGCTACAGTATATAGAACACGTTTTAAAGACCAGACCAGACTCTGTGTTGCTTTCAGCATTCTGTCCACACTATCATTTCATGCACACCTGGGAATGTTAACATGTCAAAGCCTCTGGGTGCGTCATTGTGCTCTAAAAAGCCAGAAATGGGCACATTTTGGTTTTCATTAGTTTGATTTATTTCAGGAGAGCTTAGGGGAGGCCATCGTGGCCATCACGTTTGGAGACGTGAAGGTCGAGGATTTTGAGGATGCATTGAAACTTTTGCACTGGAGTGCTGTAAGCCTTAAAGGACCACTTCACCACTTTTCAACCTATCTTCATATAATAGGTCCTCACTAATAATCATGATAAAATGGCACATTTCTTTTCCTACTGAGTCTGTGTCTCATAGGAGGACTGTGGGCAGTTCAGAAACCCGTCCACCAGTGACATCATCGATGGGGAATCCAAACTAATAGAAACTGCAGTCTTTCTAGTCCTGAAAAGTTGCAATGCGAAAATGGAAGCCATCGTTTTTGTGAAGAAAAAAAAGAAGAAATCTGCCTAACGATGATGTCAGTGGTGGACAGGTTTCTGAACTGCCCACAGCCCTCCTATGAGAGACAGACTGAGTAGGAAAATAAATTGTGCCATTTTATCATGATTATTAGTGAGGACCTATTTGAAGATAGGTTGAAAAGTGGTGAAGTGGTCCTTTAAAGGGACTTAGCCTATTTAAAAAAGCCCTCATTTCTCTCACATCAGCCACTATGATGGTGTTCCTATTGTATTCCTTGCAGAAAGACTCATCCCTCTGGCTGTATTTTGGTTTTGTTCCACTGTTTGTTGTTGACATTTCCACTGTTTATGTTGACATTCATCCCTTGCAGGGATGTGTTTTTCTGTGAGGGGAGGGGGGAGCTCAGCCAGAGCTCTGGATTGATCCTTTTGAACTTCAAAGTGGTTGTGAGATGATTGATTGATTGATTGATTGATTGATTGATTGATTGATTACATAAGTGTCAAACTTGTTCTGCGCTCGTTAGTGGAGATGGAGCCCGAAAATCGGGTCCATTACAAACCCGGTTCGGCATTTATCGAGACCCGAGTATCAATACGTTTGTGGCCTGTCGAGCCCGTTATCATGTATAGCCGCATCAGCTGACGTCGTGGGCCGCTCACTATATAATAAGAGGCAGGCGCGTAACGTGGTTTAAATGATTGACGTGGGGGTGGTAGCGCATCTTGATATGTGTGAACGGTTTTGCCGACGTGCTAATGGCGGACAATTTAAAACAAAGGCAGCTTACATGCTATAGTTTGCTACTAACAGAACTTTGCATGCACAAGGGCTGCCAAAGTAGGCTATCTTTTGTAGTTTTTCTTGTTTTTTCGCCCCCTCTCTTCAAAGTTAAACTGGGCAAGCTCTAAACTGACTGGGCCACGGTGGTAAGGGGGCCGAGACGCGACGGATGGTTGCGCCTTGAAGTATGGTGGAACGGGTGAAAGAGTTGGGTTACATTCACCCAAATGCGATACCTTTGCATTTGCATGTCTGCACCGAGTCAAAGGGGCAGCGGTGGCCTAAGGGTTAGAGGAGTGCCCTTGTTGCCGAAAGGTTGCCGGTTCGATTCCCTGGACGGGCAGCAAAAATCTGGGTGGGGAAGTGATTGTCATCACTCACCCAACACCGCTGAAGTGCCCTTGAGCAAGGCACTGAACCCCCAACTGCTCCCCCTGGAGCTGCTTAGTGGCCAACAGTATAAGACTGTGGTTGTACTGGTCAGCTCCCAGGTTTTAATGTGTGTGTGTGTCTGTCTGTGTGTTTCTATGTGCAGGGCATTGCTGAAAATGAGCACCTGTGCTCAGCTACTTCCCTGGGTAAATAAAGAATATATATAAAACAACAAAAAAACAACAACACGGGAGACGTCAACTGCTGCAGTGGAACAACTGTCCTCTTCCACCCAAGGCATGTGGTGCTTGCTGCCCAGCGAGACTCCGTTGCCATAATTTATAATCCAATACATCCAATCCCATACGTTTGGGAAATTCAAAACTCCCTCCCTCCCATAGAGTTATAATAATAATAATCCAATGTGCGACTTAAGTTCTCAGTCTATCGTTGCCGAAAAGGCAGATCTACAAGCTCACAACGCGGTGCAACCAGACGCAGTGTGAGCTTGTAGATTGGCTATTTTTGGTGCGTGACACCGTCGTACGATGACGTATATATTACACTTTTAAAGTGACGGTACACAATTAACAGTTCCCTCTGTCTGTTAGAAAAGTATTGTATTTCAAGGCCCTAGTAAAATGTAGTGCAAGGCATGTTTTGGTATTATAGAAAGAATATGCATATTCTGTTTATAAGTGTGTGTGTGTGTGTGTGTGTGTGTGTGTGTGTGTGTGTGTGTGTGTGTGTGTGTGTGTGTGTGTGTGTGTGTGTGTGTGTGTGTGTGTGTGTGTGTGTGTCTCTTTCTCACACGCGCACGCACGCACGCACGCACGCACGCACGCACGCACGCACGCACGTCATGGCTGGCATACAAACTCTCACAACTGGCCAATAAAAATAAGGTTCCGTTCAGAATGTATTGTCTCCCAGCTTTCCAAAAAATAATGGCAAAATGCTCGACAGTGGGCTCGATAAGGACCCGGCTCGATAAGCCTGCTCGATAAGGTGACCGTTATCAATAAAACATAACGAGCTCCATCCCTACGAGTCGTTAGTGCTCTCTCTAATCAATTAAAGCATCAAAGACAACTACCTGTTTGATGCCTGTCATAGGAGGGGGGTGGGGGGGGAGTGTGTTTGTACACACAGTCTTGCCTAGTATCCCTTTAAATCCATTTGTTACTTCTTCATTTTAACTCTGGGGGAGAAAAAAAACATGCATGTTTTGTAAATGCAAGACATGCATTATTTCCCCCCCGTTGTGTTTCCATTAACGTTCAGGAAGCTGTCTACCTGCCAGCATAGCTTTTGTTTCAAAGGCCACCGTGGTCCTTTTAAAGTGGCTGTGACGGGGCTCATTACTGTGAAGATGGAGAATTAGCCTCTGCAATATTACCACGGGACATTTTTATCAACAAGATTAGAGGTTTAAGTCGCGTAGCTTAGATGCAGACCCATTTAACTCCGCTGGCCAATCGGGTGGCAGATAGCTGCTGAGACCATCAGATGCTTCAAGGACAAGGTCTCGGTTCAGTAGGTGTGGACACTCCCCAGGGAACAGGACAGGATACCCAGTAGGTTTTGTGTGGACACTCCCCAGGCCACAGGACAGGATACCCTTATCGAACATTTAGGAGGAAGAGGGGAGGTAAGGGCTAGATGTTTGTACACATGACGGTAACTGTGCGTTTGACAGGGAGGGTCTGTATTTAAGATGGTTGTTGTTCGAGCAGTCGAGCACTTAGTCAATTTGTGGGGTTCTTTGTAGTTGAAATGAGACAATAGAGGGGTTCTTTGTAGTTGAAATGAGACAATAGAGGGGTTCTTTGTAGTTGAAATGAGACAATAGAGGGGTTCTTTGTAGTTGAAATGAGACGATAGAGGGGTTCTTTGTAGTTGAAATGAGACTATAGAGGGGTTCTTTGTAGTTGAAATGAGACGATAGAGGGGTTCTTTGTAGTTGAAATGAGACAATAGAGGGGTTCTTTGTAGTTGAAATGAGACAATAGAGGGGTTCTTTGTAGTTGAAATGAGACAATAGAGGGGTTCTTTGTAGTTGAAATGAGACAATAGAGGGGTTCTTTGTAGTTGAAATGAGACAATAGAGGGGTTCTTTGTAGTTGAAATGAGACAATAGAGGGGTTCTTTGTAGTTGAAATGAGACAATAGAGGGGTTCTTTGTAGTTGAAATGAGACAATAGAGGGGTTCTTTGTAGTTGAAATGAGACAATAGAGGGGTTCTTTGTAGTTGAAATGAGACAATAGAGGGGTTCTTTGTAGTTGAAATGAGACAATAGAGGGGTTCTTTGTAGTTGAAATGAGACAATAGAGGGGTTCTTTGTAGTTGAATCAGACGATAGAAAGGACCATGATCTAGTCCATTTGTAGTAGAAACTACTAATGGATTTAAATTTTGGTTGTCATTTAAATAATCTTCAGTCATTTAAAAGTTTCTATTATGTTGATAAAACTAGAAAGGCCTGAGGATGGGCAGTAGTAATGTAAATGCATATTGTAATATTGACTTGCTTGTGATGCAGTCCTCATTTGTACCAATACTTAGATGGACTTGGAATAGTGGATTGATGCCAGTGTTCGGCATCTAATAGATTGATGGCATGTTCGGCATCCGGTTGGATTGATGTCGTGTTCGCAGGCGGTTTGTTTACCATCGGGCCGTCCTTAACAACAACGGACATTCTTCCAAGCCAGGAAGCGACCTGTGTTGCCACACATTTACCCCCAAGCTACACTTTTAGTATTTTGTTTTCCATTTTGTCGCCTTTTGGAGAGTGAAAGTGTCTGGGCTAAGCACGTTGACCAGAGGATTGGGGTCAGCTGGGTGGCCTGCACTGCTTTCAGGATCATCAGCAGGTTTTGTCTTAACCGGATTTGTCTTGGAGGAGCTGAATCAACTGTGTCCCAGGATTACAGGGATGACATTGGTGGAGGAGAATTTAGAGGCCTGTGACCAAAGGGCCAGACTGAGAGCTGAGAACTTTCACTTGAGCACCTTTTGGAAAACAACAAAACCGCTGGTCGAACTACGTGTGGGTTCCGCTCGCACAACGAAGCCCTAGTCGACCTCTTCGACAGTATGTTTTATGCGAGGCTTGTGTGGGTTTTTTTTTGCAACTTGCACGACTGTCAAGGAATGGCTCAGTCGTGGAGAGATATTTGTCTTAAGAGTTTGCTGCTGGTTTGGGAAGGGAGAGAGAAATAATATGTACAGCTTCTTCAAAACGATGGCCCTATAAGACGAGACAATGCTTGTTGTTAATCCATGCTGTAGCATGGGAATTTTAACTGATTTACATATTCAATTTGTTAGATTTATATGCGAATGGACATTCCAATCATCTAAATCGGTTGATATGATTAACCACTTAATCCCTATTTTACAATTCATTGTATTGCACCAAAATACAGAAAATAGCTGATGTACAAACTCACAATGCATTAGTTGATTAGTTGTACCGTGGCTATGTATGCTGACTATGCTCAGGCTATATTTATGTTTAATAAAAAAAATAAAAAAGCTAACTTCAAATGTTGTCCATACAAAATAGCTTTTTTAAATTTAAAATGTATACATGTATTTGTTTTAAAATAGATTACATTGATTAGTTGATTAAGTGTTCTGTGCTGGTAATATCTTTAAACCAATGATTAGTTCTGACTTGTCTGTCTGCACAGTAGGTTAGCCTCGTATTCACGGTACCACTCAATGTTCTCAAATCTGGGTACGCTAAAGGCTCATGCTGTCAGCTGACAATATTTTGAAACATTATATTAACCTGTTCAATGAACAATGTGAATCGGTATGAGAATTCTAACCATGTAAATGATATTGCTGTCAATGCCTGCCCATGCTATCGCCAAAACATCATTAAACAAATTATGACTATGTTTTGCGAAGAAGAAATGTGATTATTTGAATGCTGATATCCAAATTGAGTACTCATGCCCGATAGAAATGTCAGGCTAGCAAGGAGTTCTTGAGCTTTTTAGAAAGTCTTGGCTTTACAGAGCACAATTGCGGGGATACAGTCCTGCAATTTGGAACGCTTGCTATATTACGTTCTAACAAATGTCCAAGAGTTTGTTCATTAACATTAAAGTGAGTGCTTAATATAAATATCTGAGATTTCGGACTCTAGGCCTAACAGCAGTGTTTTGAATGATGTTTTACCTGGGTTCGTAGGCCACTTGCCTGTGTACTACACATTGCCGATAGATTTGAGATAAGTCGTGTGTGAGGTCAGTATATGTTGAGCTCATCCTTCTTCTCTCCTTCTCTCCCCCAGATCAGTAAAGAGTCAAGGCGGCGGAGCGAGGCACACCATTAGCAAAGGAAAATGAGTGAACTCGACGCGCTAAAAAAAGAGGCCGAGACACTCAAGACCCAGATCAAAGTAAGTCATCTTTTGTTTTGTTCATGCTTGCTTTTACCCTTATAAATGCACATGGCACGACTAAGTTGTAGTAAATATGTATTTAAGTACGGTTGAGTTCTAAGCTTGCATAAATTGATTTAGTTATTAAAGGATTCAAGAGCAGTAACAACATCTACGCATGATGCCCACAAATTAAGCAAATTGTTTTTGCATTACAAGTAAAACTACGAATTACTAGGTATAATTTATATATATTTATATTAATGTTTTTGTATGTATAGCGTTACCAAATGCCATAGTGAATAATAGTGTTAACGTGTGGCCTAACCCCCTATGATAACACAAACTATTGTTCATTGACCAGTGATGTGTTCAGAAATATCCAGTTGAATATCTAATGACACTTATTGGAGGAGGTAGGGGAGAAACGAAATTGTAGCTTAAACCCTGATTGGCTAGTCTACTATACATGCTGTATCTCCATGTTTGCCAGGAAAAGACATGGCAATAAAGATATGTTGCTAGGAGATACAGGTATTTACTTTTTTCATTTATTTTATTTATACATATGAATAAATCCTTATATCTAATGGAATAATGCGGCCCCTACTTTCCCCCTAAATCCTTCCATGTTGTCTACTACGTTACTAACCTGCTGATCAATATCCTGACTATACTGTATACCCCACTGGTTCCCAAGCACTAGGTCCGGGACCCATTTGTGGGTCGTGGACACATTTCTATGTGGGTCCATTTATATTTTTGGTTTCCGACATTTAGCTTTTTAATATTTCAAAACATTTACAAAAAAAAACATTCCCCCAAAAAAAGCATGAATTCATGAATCTAAAAACAAATGTTTAAGAAGCGGTGAAAATCGCTGATCAACAGCTTGGCTATGCTGTGAGAAAGTTATTACTAACCTGCTGATCAACAGCTTCGACATAACGCTGCGAAACACTGACCATCTTCAGGCTGTATTGTTGTCGGGTTTCTTTTGTGTGTGCGTGTGCGTGCGTGCGTGTGCGTGCGCGCGCGCCCACCCAGAGCAGATTGTGAACGCACTGCAGTAAGGCGAGGCCTCTTGTTACATATGTCAGGGAGCATCACTCATTTATTGCCTCAGCTGTGTTGAATTCGCTTAGATTTCATTCAGATCAGCATTTATTTTTATGCCGAATGATTTGAAAAGTAAATATTACAGCCTCAAATATCTTAAAACCCGTTTAGATAGTACATACTACTGCCACGGGCGCAGACAAGGCATTTCTGGGGTAAGCGGATACAATATATCAAATCACATCTCCATAGTCGTGTGATAAACACGGAACTGTCCGGTTTCTCGTATTCCTGATTGACTAAGATTGGCATATAAAGTTTGCAGGAGTGGCTCGTTTTGAACATCGTGCCACACATCATGAACGCAGCGTCTAATTGCTGTGAAACACATTTGGCCGATGAAGAAATGCAGAAGAAATGCTACCCTTTTTGCATTGTCCAGGAGGCCTTTTTTTCAAATGTTAGACAGCACTGCTAAATTGACTTGGCATTGTAATGTTCACAGCTTTTAGGGTCACCATCACAGGCCACTTAGTGACCTCTTGATCTGATGTCGATTGGTTGCTAATATCCACATCTAAAGGTGCACAGTAAACAAGTGTACAAAAAGTCCATTTGGTTACTCTCAATTATAAACGGATGAATACCACTGTGTACAGTACATGTATAAGGGACTTGTGAACTCATAATTACACCTGTCAATGTCAAGTTTTAATTGTTTTATCGCAATTAAGAATTCGTTTTGAGGTCCGGAAGTGACGTCCTCGAGAGGTGGCGTCGGTGGCACAGGGCTGATAATTGTCATCAGTGATTAACCCATTCAGAACGGGAACCCCCTTTGGTGTTTTTAGCATTATGTCCCACTTTAGCTATTGAAAAATAGCAGATCTACAAGCTCATAGTGCCGCGCTACGAGCTTGTACGTCTGCTATTTTTGAAAAATCGTGAGCATGTGGCGCAAATTTGGATTATATATTCTTTCAGAGCTGTTTTTAGCATTATGTCCCACTTTAGCTATTGAAAAATAGCAGATCTACAAGCTCATAGTGCCGCGCTACGAGCTTGTACGTCTGCTATTTTTGAAAAATCGTGAGCATGTGGCGCAAATTTGGAATATATATTCTTTCAGAGCGAACATTTTTAACTCAAAGTGGCGGAGGTCCTTGACATGAAATATTTTGAGAACCACTGACATAGAAACATAGGGTTTTTCAGAAAACTGTCAGGATTTAGAAGGCATTTGTAGAATCGATGGAACTAGGCTGACTCCGATGGGACGAGGAAGCCAGTACATGCTAGATGTTCCACGGTGCCAGCCAGGTCCAAACTGACATTTAGGAAGCCAGTACATGCTAGATGTTCCACGGTGCCAGCCAGGTCCAAACTGACATTTTACTTGAGGATTCATTGTCATAAAAAACAATTGTTAATTAATTAATTAAATTGTGTTTTTGGCATTGAACAATGGGGACAATGGAGTAAAATTCATATTTCTGTATGCCTTTTTTAGGTTTGGAAACAAAAATTGCCCAGGGCAGATATGACATGTTGCATCACAATGCGTGTGCATCTGCCATTTCCATTATTTTTTTAAATGTACGACACTGACATGTTTTGAACATAGAAAACGATTATGCTAAATATTTGCGACTATCCCAAATAATTGTGACTAGGCGATTTTGTAATAATTGCCTAGCTATGATGACGCCTGTGCTGAGGTGGTTTTCACACAGATTATGATGTGTTTGTGTCACTGTGTTTTCAGGATGCCAGGAAATCCATGAATGATGCAACCCTCGCTGGGGTAAGATGCCGGAACCGTATTTATTAAATACATTTTTTTAAATGTTTTTTTGTGGCTTTCGCCTTTATTTTAATGAAGACAGTAGGACAGTAGGCTGACAGGAAATGGGGGGGGGGGGGTGACATGCAGTGAGGGCCGTCGGGATCAGGAGTCGAACCCGCGGCACACTGCCAGACTGGATTACCAGCCAAGGTGCCTGGACCGCTGAGCCACGGCCCAGGCCTATTAAATACATTTTGACAGTACGAACAGGTCACATCAGGTCACAATACCATTTTACCATCATCTAAATTCAAGTTTTTACTGTATAAATTAGAGATTCAGTGTTGTATTATAATTATCAAAAGATGTCTGTCTGTCCAAGTGGGGACCATAAATCCCCTGTGTGGTCTCCTATGGGTCATTCTCATGGCTATGAAATATTTTAGAGGCAAGTAACCTTGCCTCTAAAATATTTCATAGCCATGAGAATGAGAAAGACTGAGGTTGAAGTTAGGATTAGGTATTAAGGAGAGGGGTTAGGATTAAAAATGAAAAAGAAAAAAAAGATACAAATTACATAAAAGATTAAAAAAAAAGCTTTTTTAGGTCCCCACAAGGATAAAGAAAATACAAATGTTTGTTTCTGCATGTGGGTGACTTTTAAGGGCCGATTCATACTCCTATTTTACCGCTGTAGGTGCCGAAATGATTTCGGCTCGTCAGAAATGTATTAATTTATTCGGCTCTAAAAGTATGAATCGCGCCTTACACTGAAAAACTACTTGACTTGACATACTGTAACGTAGCCACATTATGTCGAGGCCACTGGGACAGGAGGTCTCTGACTACACTAGGTATGAGGTCTGACTATACACTAGGTATGAGGTCTGACTATACACCAGGTATGAGGTCTGACTATACACCAGGTATGAGGTCTGACTATACACTAGGTATGAGGTCTGACTATACACCAGGTATGAGGTCTGACTATACACTAGGTATGAGGTCTGACTATACACCAGGTATGAGGTCTGACTATACACTAGGTATGAGGTCTGACTATACACTAGGTATGAGGTCTGACTATACACTAGGTATGAGGTCTGACTATATATACACTAGGTATGAGGTCTGACTATACACTAGGTATGAGGTCTGACTATACACTAGGTGCTCCATTTTCGTTACCACTAAACCCCTTATCCCTAAACTTCTTTGCCTTTTTTATTATTTTGAAAAACATTTTGAATAGTTCAACTAGCCAATCTACATTGACACGTTGTGAGCTTGTAGACTGGCCATTTGAACTATTCAAAAATGTTTCGCAAAATAGTAAAAAAAAGGCAAAGAAGTTTAGGGATAAGGGGTTTAGCGGTGACGAAAATGGAGCCCTAGGTCTATGACTTAATTGTTGCCTCAAAGTAATGTTGTCTGTCTCTCCATGTATCCTTCCAGGTCGCATCTGGTGTCGAACCTGTCGGCCGAATTCAGATGAAGACCAGACGGATACTGAAGGGGCATCTGGCTAAAATCTATGCCCTGCACTGGAACACTGACTCAAAGTAATTTCATTCAGGCACAATGTAGCAGGTGTGCTGCTGTCCACAGAGAACATGTTGGCACAAACCAGTCCCCTGGCAAACTGCTTTGACACCTCAGTGTGCGGCAGAGTCTCTCTCATTTAACAAGCCTCACCTTTACCACTGAGCTCACCAATGCTTGCTTAGACCTAGATAACTTAATTTCTCTTCCCCCATTGTAGTGTTTGTGATTTCTGTGTCTCTGAAGGGACCATAACCATGTAAACCCTCGATAGAGGGCATGCGCGTGACATTATCGTCATACCCGGAAGTTATGCGGGAACGCCTACTGAGTGGCAAAAAACAACTACTTTCTGGCCTTGACAGCCCCTACATCCAAACAGAAAAGTCCTATCTGATTGCATTCAACGACATTCTGGGCGGGAAGCCCTTTTGGTGTTTTAAAGGAGCATTCAGTGATTTGGGTGATTTGGAAAACCACCCAGTCCGCCCCAGTAACAAAATGTGCACATGCACGCTCTACAGTGGGGGGAAGTGCAACAGGCCAACAGCATGTGCACCAAGGCCCGCCCCCACTCGATCATGATTGGAGGAAGGCCCCTCTCATCCTGATTGGATGACGGTTTTGCCACCCGCCACCAAAACTGAAACTAGGGTTTTTTGACCCCAGGGGCTCACTGGGGACAGGGAGGAACTCCTTATATGGTCAGCACACTCTATAGTAGGGAGGATTATCCAGAAAAAAAGAAAAAATAAGTGATATTTGAATTAAGTCAAATCACTGAATATACCTTTAAGCATTATGTTATGCTTTAGCTGTTGAAAAATAGCAGATCTACAAGCTCATAGTGCGGCCCCCGAGTGCCGTGCTACAAGCTTATAGATCTGCTATTTTTGGAAAATCATGAGAATGTGGCGCAGATCTTTGTTTATATATCCTTTCAGAGTGAACATTTTGAACTCAAATCTTTGCTTCTGGGCGGGGGCCCTGGAACTACATATTTTCAAATGGGGGTCCGCGGCCAAATACAGATAATTCTGGGGGTCCTTGATGTGAAAAAGGGTGAGCACCACTGACATAGGATCTTCAGAAAATTGTCAGGATTTAGAAGACATTTTTTAGATTCGTCCTCAGGTCTAAATTGGTTAAATGTTAAACTCACTTTGCCACTCGATTTGCCACTCACTTTATGCATGCGCATACCCTCTACACACTGCTTGACCCTCTATACTTGACCTGAGTTGACTTCCATATGTTTTTGAGCGGCGCACACCTCTCTAATGACTGGCTGCGTGTGTCCCTATGCATGTCTGTTTGGAGTATCAAGTATCAACAGCTGCAATATCGCTGGGTGACCTACCTTCAAGTGGCACTGTTGAGCTTCACACTGTGCACTATATAGCTATTACAATCGTACTGTACAGAACCGTACAGAGAGAACAGTACAGAACACCGTACGGTACAGTACAGACTATAGTACAGTACAGTAACTATGCCAATACAAGTATAGTTGCACCGCTCAGTTCACACAGGTGTGAGTTTTTTTTTTCCTCCTACAGAGTCTGGCTAATAAGCCAGACTCAAATCACACTGTCGTGTGGTATTTGAGTCTGGAGATGCTGTGTATGGATCTTGTTTCCCGGGGGGCGGGTTCAAACATTTTCTCTTTGACGCAATTGGTCAGAGCTACTGTCAGTCAAAGGTCTCAAGCATTGAATATCACTGTACCAAAGCCCGCCCATATTGCATTCCGTGTCCCGATTGGCCACACCAGTTCTCTGGTGTAGGAAATGGGCGTACAATTGAGCCTCTCCAGACCGTGATGATGATGAGAGATGCTAGAGTTCATCTTTAGGTCTGTATTGATCCACCTGTCGTGGTGCAGCCAGCCACTCAGAATGCAGGGCAGAAAGAACAGTGATCTATCGGCCCCCTATGTCGTCGCTACTATTTTTAGTACCCTAGTCAGTGACTCCACTTGAATTTGCAGAGACAGAGATTAAACCTATCCTACTGGCAAAAGATAGCCATCTGACCAATGCTGATACCATTAACTACCGCCTACTGTACTCGATGGACTTTAACATGCATCAACAGTTCACCTTTTTCTTTCTTTTTTAACTAAAAGGCTAGGGTTTTCCTGTGTAGACGCTATAGCTTAGCTCAAAGCTAAAGACTAAAACTGACCTTATCAGTGTTTAAAGCTGCTAACATACTTCATATTGGCAGATAATGTTTGTTTTTACTCCCTTAAAATCAAAGTCTTTTAGTAACTTTGAAAGTGTCAAAGACTATATTCAGCGGTTCTAAGATAAACAAAAGAAATATTTTAAATGAAACATTTCCAATCAGTAAATGTAGCCCCCATCGCTGTGCTAATCTAGCAAGGTGAGAGCTAATTAATTCTTCTTCAACGTTATTGGAGTGTGTTTGGAAAGTCAGATAATGCGTTGCAATCTCCGCTAAGCATCTTACTCGGGCAGAAAAAGAGTGGAGCGTGACAGTGGTTCAAGGGAAAACTTTGGCAAACCCGGGGTCAACTGATAGGGCTTGAATTTAGGACAAAGGTCAGGCCCGTTGCAGCAAAATCACTAAATCAGTTGATTTTTTTTACTCATATGCCACATGGTAACAAATGGTCTTTTTCTAAACGCAATGAGTGACAGTTGTCCTCTTAGGAGTAGGACTACTGGTGCTCACCAGACTGCTCCTCTCACCATCCTTGGCCTGTCGAGCATTTCCAGAGCCTTTAACTTCGGACTGAGCTCCTGCACAACGGCTTTTGTTTGCACATCAGGTCTGGGGAGCTGATGATGTAATACTGTGATGCATTTGCTCTCTCATCACAAAACGATGAGATGAGCGATGGGAGCCGCCACACCCCTGTGTGCTGTTCCTTTATGAGATGAGCGATGGGAGCCGCCACACCCCTGTGTGCTGTTCCTTTATGAGATGAGCGATGGGAGCCGCCACACCCCTGTGTGCTGTTCCTTTATGAGATGAGCGATGGGAGCCGCCACACCCCTGTGTGCTGTTCCTTTATGAGATGAGCGATGGGAGCCGCCACACCCCTGTGTGCTGTTCCTTTATGAGATGAGCGATGGGAGCCGCCACACCCCTGTGTGCTGTTCCTTTATGAGATGAGCGATGGGAGCCGCCACACCCCTGTGTGCTGTTCCTCCTGCTCCTCTTCATGTTGGAGGACCCGTCCGTCGCTGTGGTTACTCCCGTTTGATTCGCATATGCATTCGTGAATGCATATTATAAACCTATGTGTGAGCAGGTAGATGCCTGGGGAACATTGACGTAGCAGCTCTTGAGGATACAGGGTTGTGCTTGTGCGTCATTTTGGACTGATGGTGGGATTGGCTAACCAAAACGGCCTGGCCAATCAGCAGCATATATCCCGCCTCTAGCTGCTGCTGATTGGCCAGGCCGTTTTGTGGCCGGGCATCAAGTCTGCCTGAGAGTTCCCAGATGGGAGCAGGAGGGGGAACCCAGTGTACTCTCTGCTGCCCCATCTGGCGGAGTCAGGTTAGGGATTGGCGGCTGTTTGAAGGAAAACTTTAATCGTTGTTGTTGTTGTTTTTTGTCTCATTCAGGCTTATGGTTAGTGCCTCCCAGGATGGCAAACTCATTATTTGGGACACCTACACCACAAACAAGGTAGGAACGGCCATCATTCTGAAAGTAGTAGTTGTACTTGTAGATGTGCCATTTTTGAAAAACCGTGAAAATGTGGCGCAAGTCATTGAATATATGCTTTCAACAGCAAACATTTTTAACTCTTATCTTTGCTTCTGGGGGGGGGGGCTGGAATAACATATTTTCAGATTATTAGATAATTGTTGGGGTCATTGACATGAAATAGTTTGAAAACCACTGATATACTGTAGGTACATAGGTTTTTCAGAAAACTGATGATTTTGAAGACATTTTGTAGTCCTAAATGGGTTAAAACCCATTTTGGAGGAACCCCTTTTGGTGTTAGCATTATGTTATGCTTTAGCTATTGAAAAATAGCAGATCTACAAGCTCATAGCGCGCCACCGAGTGGCGCGCTACAAGCTTGTAGGTCTGCTATTTTTGAAGAATCGAAGAACCACTGACATAGAAACATAGCTTTTTCAGAAAACTGTCAGGATGTAGAAGACATTTTTAGAATCTGATCTCAGGTCAAAATGGGTTAAGGCATCATGTGCCAAACAATGGTATGGTGGGCTTGGTGGGCTTGGTAGGTTTGGTGGGCTTGGTGGGTTTGGTGGGTTTGGTGGGTTTGGTGGGTTTGGTGGGTTTGGTGGGCTTGGTGGGTTTGGTGGGTTTGGTGGGCTTGGTGGGTTTGGTGGGTTTGGTGGGCTTGGTGGGCTTGGTGGGCTTGGTGGGTTTGGTGGGTTTGGTGGGCTTGGTGGGCTTGGTGGGCTTGGTGGGTTTGGTGGGTTTGGTGGGTTTGGTGGGCTTGGTGGGTTTGGTGGGTTTGGTAGGCTTGGTGGGCTTGGTGGGTTTGGTGGGCTTGGTGGGCTTGGTGGGTTTGGTGGGTTTGGTGGGTTTGGTGGGTTTGGTGGGTTTGGTGGGTTTGGTGGGTTTGGTGGGCTTGGTGGGCTTGGTGGGCTTGGTGGGTTTGGTGGGCTTGGTGGGTTTGGTGGGCTTGGTGGGTTTGGTGGGCTTGGTGGGCTTGGTGGGTTTGGTGGGTTTGGTGGGCTTGGTGGGTTTGGTGGGTTTGGTAGGCTTGGTGGGCTTGGTGGGCTTGGTGGGTTTGGTGGGTTTGGTGGGTTTGGTGGGCTTGGTGGGCTTGGTGGGTTTGGTGGGTTTGGTGGGCTTGGTGGGTTTGGTGGGTTTGGTGGGTTTGGTGGGTTTGGTGGGTTTGGTGGGCTTGGTGGGTTTGGTGGGTTTGGTGGGTTTGGTGGGTTTGGTGGGTTTGGTGGGCTTGGTGGGTTTGGTGGGTTTGGTGGGCTTGGTGGGTTTGGTGGGTTTGGTGGGTTTGGTGGGTTTGGTGGGTTTGGTGGGTTTGGTGGGCTTGGTGGGTTTGGTGGGTTTGGTGGGTTTGGTGGGTTTGGTGGGCTTGGTGGGCTTGGTGGGCTTGGTGGGTTTGGTGGGCTTGGTGGGTTTGGTGGGCTTGGTGGGTTTGGTGGGTTTGGTGGGTTTGGTGGGCTTGGTGGGTTTGGTGGGCTTGGTGGGTTTGGTGGGCTTGGTGGGCTTGGTGGGTTTGGTGGGTTTGGTGGGTTTGGTGGGTTTGGTGGGCTTGGTGGGCTTGGTAGGTTTGGTGGGTTTGGTGGGCTTGGTGGGTTTGGTGGGTTTGGTGGGCTTGGTGGGTTTGGTGGGCTTGGTGGGCTTGGTAGGTTTGGTGGGTTTGGTGGGTTTGGTGGGTTTGGTGGGCTTGGTGGGCTTGGTGGGTTTGGTGGGCTTGGTGGGTTTGGTGGGTTTGGTGGGCTTGGTGGGCTTGGTGGGTTTGGTAGGTTTGGTGGGTTTGGTGGGTTTGGTGGGTTTGGTGGGTTTGGTGGGCTTGGTGGGCTTGGTAGGTTTGGTGGGTTTGGTAGGTTTGGTGGGTTTGGTGGGCTTGGTGGGTTTGGTGGGTTTGGTGGTTTTGGTGGGTTTGGTGGGCTTGGTGGGTTTGGTGGGTTTGGTGGGCTTGGTGGGTTTGGTGGGTTTGGTGGATTTGGTGGGTTTGGTGGGTTTGGTGGGTTTGGTGGGCTTGGTGGGTTTGGTGGGTTTGGTGGGTTTGGTGGGTTTGGTGGGCTTGGTGGGCTTGGTGGGCATGGTGGGTTTGGTGGGTTTGGTGGGTTTGGTGGGTTTGGTGGGTTTGGTGGGCTTGGTGGGTTTGGTGGGTTTGGTGGGCTTGGTGGGTTTGGTGGGTTTGGTGGGTTTGGTGGGTTTGGTGGGTTTGGTGGGCTTGGTGGGTTTGGTGGGTTTGGTGGGTTTGGTGGGTTTGGTGGGCTTGGTGGGCTTGGTGGGCTTGGTGGGTTTGGTGGGCTTGGTGGGTTTGGTGGGTTTGGTGGGCTTGGTGGGTTTGGTGGGCTTGGTGGGCTTGGTGGGTTTGGTGGGCTTGGTGGGTTTGGTGGGCTTGGTGGGCCCTTTACTGTGTACTTGTGTACCGATAGTCCGATACCTCAATTTCTGTGTTAGCCGATACCTATACCGAATACCGATACTGAATACCGATACCAGTGTCGTGATTTCAGGTTGTGTTTATAGCTATCTAGCTATATATCTTGTGTTGTGTTTATAGCAGACTCCTCACTCAAATGTGCACTTGCAGTTTGGGCAACTCCAAAGCAAATTCCACATTTCCCAACATTGTATTTACCTGCCATAGTGTCAACCCCTTACCCCTGTGTCGGATCTGTGGTTAGACTGGCATTTTCACCGATACCGATATGACCCGATATGACAAATAAGGGCCGATCCGATACTTTTCCCGATACCGATACAGTATCGGGACATCTCTACTTGAAATGTATACATGTTCTATCTAGAGTTCTAGGCTCTCATTGCATAATCGTTGCTGTCCGGAAGAAACCACCCAATTCCATTTTTGAGGTTTTTTCCTTTTTTTCTTTTTCTTTTTTTCATAAATCAATGCTATTGAACACCCTTTACATCTGTGTGTTGGTTAAAAAAAATTAAACCAATGGAAAGTATTATAAAGTGCTTTGGGTGAAAACCTCCTAAATCCATTGGAGGTGGTTTTTCTTCCAGACACCAGAGCTATCCTATTTTTGTCTTTGGACCAACTACCCAGGGTCCATTTTTTACACAGTTTCACAATGTCTGTCCTGATGAATGTCTAACGACCGAAAAGTCGACCTAATAAAAAATAAATAAAAAATTGCAAGTTCCAGACAGTGTGCGTTGCGCTGCGACGCATTGTGAGCTTGTAGATCGGCCATTTTCAGAATGCAACCAAGTATAAAATCGGCCATTACGACACCATTAACCCTCTTATGGCCACCCTAATTAACAGTGGATTGTGCCTACTACCTGCACTATTCATATGTTTAATTAACAGTGGATTGTGCCTTCTACCTGCACTATTCATATGTTTAATTAACAGTGGATTGTGCCTTCTACCTGCACTATTCATATGTTTAATTAACAGTGGATTGTGCCTCTACCTGCACTATTCATATGTTTAACAGTGGATTGTGCCTTCTACCTGCACTATTCATATGTTTAATTAACAGTGGATTGTGCCTTCTACCTGCACTATTCATATGTTTAATTAACAGTGGAGTGTGCCTTCTACCTGCACTATTCATATGTTTAATTAACAGTGGATTGTGCCTTCTACCTGCACTATTCATATGTTTAATTAACAGTGGATTGTGCCTTCTACCTGCACTATTCATATGTTTAATTAACAGTGGATTGTGCCTTCTACCTGCACTATTCATATGTTTAATTAACAGTGGAGTGTGCCTTCTACCTGCACTATTCATATGTTTAATTAACAGTGGATTGTGCCTTCTACCTGCACTATTCATATGTTTAATTAACAGTGGAGTGTGCCTTCTACCTGCACTATTCATATGTTTAATTAACAGTGGATTGTGCCTTCTACCTGCACTATTCATATGTTTAATTAACAGTGGATTGTGCCTTCTACCTGCACTATTCATATGTTTAATTAACAGTGGATTGTGCCTTCTACCTGCACTATTCATATGTTTAATTAACAGTGGATTGTGCCTTCTACCTGCACTATTCATATGTTTAATTAACAGTGGATTGTGCCTTCTACCTGCACTATTCATATGTTTAATTAACAGTGGATTGTGCCTTCTACCTGCACTATTCATATGTTTAATTAACAGTGGATTGTGCCTTCTACCTGCACTATTCATATGTTTAATTAACAGTGGATTGTGCCTTCTACCTGCACTATTCATATGTTTAATTCATCATTTTAATGCCAATAGAAAAATCTGTGACATACACACTATATCTCATTCTAACACGGTAATCCTATAGTATTAGACACTGAGTCCTGATGGTGGCGGTAACTTCACCATTATGCCGATTTTGACCGAATAGAGGGAATCTGGCGAGGTAATTTCCGGTCAGCTGATCACAACATCCGCTAGCCGTGTTACACAGTCAGATGTCCGGGATGCTAAGCTATCATCGTTTATTTTAATAACTAAGTCAAATTAAGCTCTAATCAAGCCCCAAATATTGCATTTTACGCAGCGATGCACATAAATACTGCACGTGTGTGTGCGAGCGAGAGTGTGCACGCGAGGATTTCGGCCGGTTTTAGGTAGATTACATCGGCCGTTAGCCAAACAAGCTAAAGTTTGCTACATTAAGCCCCCGATTATAGGGAATAAAGCAATTACGTCATTTACGTCAAGGGTAATGAGGGATCTTTTGATTCATTACGTCAATTACGTCAATAGCCATAATACATTTTAAGTTAACTAAATTGTAGATTTAGTCAACTAAAATCACTAAACCCTAAAATATTTCAGATGACTAAAATGTGACTAAAAACTGGGAATTTTATTCCAGAGACTATGACTAAAACTAAATTAAAATTTGCTGTCAAAAACACACACTAGTTGAATTGAAGGATTTAGGATTTGTACCATGTTTAAATAATATTCCATTCCTCCAGATGCACGCCATCCCCCTCAAATCATCCTGGGTAATGACGTGCGCCTACGCACCCTCCGGCAACTTCGTGGCTTGCGGAGGGCTGGACAACCTCTGCTCCATCTACAACCTGAGGGCGGCGGCGGTGCGCGTCACCCGCGAGTTGGAGGGACATTCAGGTGAGCGGGGCGGGCCCAGCTAAGATGTACCAAGATGTGCTTTTGTATAGTCTGAAAACCCATTGAGTAGCCTAGTCTCGCGTTGCCAGACTGTTGCCTCTCGCAATTTCCAAATGCTTCCGTCATACAGTCTGGAGCAATGGAAAAGCTATCATGAGTAAAATATAAAGCCGAAGTGGAGCCTCCTCCCCATTTCACGCAGATTTATCCTAATATAAATAGAAAACATCTAAGAATATATAGCTTGTTGCTTAGAAGAAAAGGAAATAAAAATAAATAAATAAATATTTTCGTGAACGGAAATGGCAGCTTCCTTACTTGGATTTCGGGAGGTGTAGTTCCAGGCTCTATATAGCATTCAGGAGGTGTAGTTCCAGGCTCTATATAGCATTCAGGAGGTGTAGTTCCAGTCTCTATATAGCGTTCAAACTACCCATCGAGTGACCCGTCTTCAACTCATTACCATCAGGTTACCTGTCCTGCGCTCGCTTTATTGATGACACCAAAATCCTCACTACCTCTGGAGACACCAGCTGGTGAGTAGAGAGCACTGCACCCACACTGCTGAGGATGATGCTGCTGCTGGCACTTCACATTTCTACCTTTTTTTGTTTGTGTGAATTCCTACAGTTTGTCCCCAAAGATATACAAAATAATAATAAATATCCAAAGCGCTCAAATTATGAGACCAGTATAGGACACATTATTAGCATCAGCTTGTAATTTTTGCATTTAGTTTTTGTTTTTCATTTAGGTATGCCTAAATGCAACATTTGAATGCAACCTGTAGCAATTAGTGGTTATCGTATTAGCCAGAAACCACCCATTATAAAGATGGAATCCATATTAAACTTTAATGAGCGTAGCCAAAAAAAGACCAAAGCATTCCTTCTGTTGTATTTTGTACAGTAACCAAAGCGACCAAGAAGAGCCATTTTCTTGTAGTTAGTCTTCCTGTCATTTTCTTTTTTTTGGACATCACAATCACATTGTAAGCAATACATCTGCTGGTTGTACAACGATGCAGTGTGTTGGCACAATTGCTAATTTTCACCACCTGTCCACAGGAGATTTTACTAAGAGTGTAGTGGAGGTACTGTAGTAGTAAAAGTACATCATCTGCCTCTGAGATGTAGTGGAGGTACTGTAGTAGTGAAAGTACAACATCTGCCTCTGAGATGTAGTGGAGGTACTGTAGTAGTAAAAGTACAACATCTGCCTCTGAGATGTAGTGGAGGTACTGTAGTAGTAAGAGTACAACATCTGCCTCTGAGATGTAGTGGAGGTACTGTAGTAGTAAAAGTACAGGAAGTAAATACCGGTACGCAAATGAAATACAAATGGCTCAAAATTGTACTTAAGTACAGTACTTACCTAAATGTAGTTGGTTACTTTCCACCACTGACATCATTGTCAGCCCCCCCCCTTCCCTTTTTTTCATAATAACATGTTAACTTCTGAACTGTCCACAGCCTCCATGGTTGAGTGGGGAACATAGAACCTTTTATAGAACCTTTTCTTAGTTATGTGGGGAACATAGAACCTTTTTTGGGGGGCCGGGTGAGCGGGGAACATAGAACCTTTTTTGGGGGGCCGGGTGAGTGGGGAACATAGAACCTTTTTTGGGGGGCCGGGTGAGTGGGGAACATAGAACCTGGGGAACATAGGGATGACCCCCTGGTAACAGCTGTTAGTTACTACCATTCAACCATATCACTGATGTCCCCAATCCCCCCCCCCCCCCCCCCCCCCGCCGCAGTGCTCTGTGGGACATTGAGACCGGCCTTCAGGTGACCACATTCGCCGGCCACATGGGTGACGTCATGAGCCTGGCCATAGGGTCCGACAACAACTGCTTTGTGTCGGCATCGTGCGACATGAGCTGCAAGCTGTGGGACGCCAGAGAAGGAGTGTGCTGTCAGACCTTCACCGGCCACGAGTCGGACATCAACGCCATTGGAGTAAGTCTCCTTTACACCTTTTTGTCACTAGCTTCCACTCGCCATGTGTATAGACACGTGCACACCGTATTGCATTGTCATTCACAGCACAAGTTTCTTGACACTTTTTTTATTTTTCCAGAGATGTTTTTCTAAACTTAATTCAAATTGTGTTTTATGGGTATATATATATATATATATATATATATATATATATATATATATATATATATATATATGTATATATGTATATATATATGTATATGTATGTATATGTTTATTTATATGTATATATATATGTGTATATATATACATCAAAAAGAGAAAAACCTTCCAAGTAAAGGAAGGGACTGCACACTCCAGGGAACAGAGACGGACAACATACTGCATCAGCCACTAGGCCGGCCTAAGGCTCTGGTCAGGCTCTGCCAGTGGGCCTAATCATCCTAAATCCCCTCACCTGTGCAATTTCCAGCCTCTGCCTCAGCCAATTGATTGTCATGGCAACCCCATACCTGACAATTGATTAGCCTACCTAACCAGTCCACTTTTCACAGTCAGTCAGTTTGCCCTCTTCACACACAGGCAGATACAGAGATCTCCATGTGGGACACAGACAGACAGTTAACACCCTGAGCGGCAAGGACGAAGTTCTCCACCCTATCAATTAGTAACGCCCAGCGCTCAGGACAGAGATTGATCAAAAGGACGGAGATTATTGATATCAAAACCGATCGCATCGCTCCACAGGCTGGGAGCGTCTGTTACGCAACAATCGATGTTATTTCCCGGTGGGACGTCATCGAAAATGTCGGTCCGAAATATGTGCAGGTTATCCATGCTTGTAAGCAGATTCTTATTTTTTAACTTTGTCATGAGCTCTGTGAAGGCTTTTTCATAAACCTCGGTCACGGTGGTACTGCAGTGTGTATCAAGTCACTTGCCTGCTTCGCTGTGTCTTTCTCCTTTTTAACTTTCAAACTCACGAAAAAGTATTTGTCCTGGTAGCGAGTTGATCATGGTTGGTTTCAAGGGGACGCTGCTTCAGCTTACTGGGAACCATAGCGCTGTTTGCAAGCTTGTCTCCACAAACGATGCACAGTGGAATCGGATTAGATGTATCCCCAGTAAACGTGAAGCCAAATTTCATGTAGGCTACTCCTCACGTTACAGTCTGGCAGTGGCTTTCTTTGTAGGCGCCCAGGCGGCGCGGGGCTGACGCTGGCGGTGCCGTCGTCAGCCATACATTAGCATGCATTAACATTTCTATGGCCGAGGGTCGTTTTACTGAATGGACGTTGGGCAGCAACAACAACGACGCAACAATGGACGGGGGTTACTTTCACTCAAATCTAACGGCACACCTGGCCATTTCAAACGGCACACTAAAGTGCCGCGGCACATAGGTTGGGAAACACTGAAGTAACGCACCAGTGTTTACTTAACGTAACGCGGAGAGCGCGCCCCACTAGATTCATGACGTGTCGAGTACCAAAAATCAAATGGATGCTTTGCATGACAACAGGTTTAACTGTTTACCTGATGAGTGTTCTCATGCACAGTGTCAAGGCAACACAGCAGTATGGCTCCAGTAGCCTGTTGCTTCTGTGGTGTTCTGTTTGCAATGCATGCAACAAGAATTCTCAAAGATTTCTCCAAACTTAAAGCAAACTTTTTTGTTTCGCTACTGTGCAGTAAAGAAGTAGTCTCATTACTTTGTGTGCGTGTGTGTGTGTGTGCGTGCGTGCGTGCGTGCGTGCGTGTGTGCGTGCGTGCGGCTTTAAGCAACTAGTCGACTATTGAAGAATCTGATCTCAGGTCAAAATGGGTTAAACAACTAGTCAACTAGTAGAAATCACTAGAAGTGAAAGCCCTAGTGTGTGTCTAAAACTCTCATACACTACTAGGCTATCAGCCGTTCTGTGCACACATGCGTGCCCGCTCATAACGCCATTAAAATATTACCATACCATTACACCTCTGATCCGGATTACATTCTCCCAACCTCTCTTCTCCAGTTCTTCCCCAACGGCAACGCTTTTTGCTCGGGCTCGGACGACAACACCTGCCGGCTGTATGACCTGCGTGCCGACCAGGAGATGGTGATCTTCTCCGATAAAAACATCATCGCCGGCATCACCTCGATCTCGTTCTCCAAGAGCGGCCGCCTGCTGTTGGCCGGCTACGACGACTTCAACGCCAATATCTGGGATGTCCTCAAGGGCGACCGTGCAGGTGAGCCACAGGGTCGAAGGGGGGATGGTGGACACGTTTTCAGAACTCTTCACCGTAGGACGGGGCTTACCATCTGATAATTGTGTTACAAGCCCACATGCCCCATGAACTGGGGAGTCATAATTTGAACGGAATAGTGTTTTTATGATATGCGCCCTGGTGTTTGGGTCGTTTTAGAACTGGACGTTCAGTGGGATGTACTTTGTTGTGATACACTAAACCTGGTTTAAATTTAGGACCAGGGGAATTTAGTGAAGGTTTAGTGAGGACCAGGGGAATTTAGTGAAGGTTTTGTGAGGACCAGGGGAATTTAGTGAAGGTTTTGTGAGGACCAGGGGAATTTAATGAAGGTTTTGTGAGGACCGGGGGAATTTAGTGAAGGTTTAGTGAGGACCAGGGGAATTTAGTGAGGACCAGGGGAATTTAGTGAAGGTTTAGTGAGGACGGGGGAATTTAGTGAGGACCAGGGGAATTTAGTGAGGACCGGGGGAATTTAGTGAGGACCAGGGGAATTTAGTGAGGACCAGGGGAATTTAGTGAAGGTTTAGTGAGGACCAGGGGAATTTAGTGAGGACAAGGGGAATTTAGTGAAGGTTTAGTGAGGACCAGGGGAATTTAGTGAGGACCAGGGGAATTTAGTGAAGGTTTAGTGAGGACCAGGGGAATTTAGTGAAGGTTTAGTGAGGACCGGGGTAATTTAATTTAGGTTTAGTGAGGACCAGGGGAATTTAGTGAAGGTTTAGTGAGGACCAGGGGAATTTAGTGAAGGTTTAGTGAGGACCAGGGGAATTTAGTGAAGGTTTAGTGAGGACCAGGGGAATTTAGTGAAGGTTTAGTGAGGACCAGGGGAATTTAATGAAGGTTTAGTGAGGACCAGGGGAATTTAGTGAGGACCAGGGGAATTTAGTGAAGGTTTAGTGAGGACCAGGGGAATTTAGTGAGGACCAGGGGAATTTAGTGAAGGTTTAGTGAGGACCGGGGTAATTTAATGAAGGTTTAGTGAGGACCAGGGGAATTTAGTGAAGGTTTAGTGAGGACCAGGGGAATTTAGTGAAGGTTTAGTGAGGACCAGGGGAATTTAGTGAAGGTTTAGTGAGGACCAGGGGAATTTAGTGAAGGTTTAGTGAGGACCAGGGGAATTTAATGAAGGTTTAGTGAGGACCAGGGGAATGTAGTGAGGACCAGGGGAATTTAGTGAAGGTTTAGTGAGGACCAGGGGAATTTAGTGAGGACCAGGGGAATTTAGTGAAGGTTTAGTGAGGACCAGGGGAATTTAGTGAAGGTTTAGTGAGGACCAGGGGAATTTAGTGAAGGTTTTTGTGAGGACCAGGGGAATTTAGTGAAGGTTTTGTGAGGACCAGGGGAATTTAGTGAAGGTTTTGTGAGGACCAGGGGAATTTAGTGAAGGTTTAGTGAGGAATTTAGTGAAGGTTTTGTGAGGACCAGGGGAATTTAGTGAAGGTTTTGTGAGGACCAGGGGAATTTAGTGAAGGTTTAGTGAGGACCAGGGGAATTTAGTGAAGGTTTAGTGAGGACCAGGGGAATTTAATGAAGGTTTTGTGAGGACCAGGGGAATTTAGTGAAGGTTTAGTGAGGACCAGGGGAATTTAGTGAAGACCAGGGGAATTTAGTGAAGGTTTAGTGAGGACCAGGGGAATTTAGTGAAGGTTTAGTGAGGACCAGGGGAATTTAATGAAGGTTTTGTGAGGACCAGGGGAATTTAGTGAAGGTTTAGTGAGGACCGGAGGAATTTAGTGAAGGTTTAGTGAGGACCGGGGGAATTTAATCGCCACCGAGTGGCGCGCTACGAGCTTGTAGGTCTGCTATTTTTGACAAATCGAAGAACCACTGACATAGAAACACAGCTTTTTCAGAAAAGACATTTTTAGAAATCTGATCTCAGGTCAAAATGGGTTAATGAAGGTTTAGTGAGGACCAGAGAGTGAAGTGTGTAGCACCGAGAAGCACTTGGTTAAGCTTGGTCATGTAAAATATTTATGGAGCTGTACAAATAGATCTAGAAGTGGAAGTAATATTTGAACAGACCATTGGTCTTGAGCAGATGGTGCTCAAGACCACACCATTTGGGAAGACAACTGATTTTTATAAATCAGTACTTTGTGCACGCACACACACCCATTATCCAATAAGCTAATTATATCACACACACACACACACACACACACACGCAAAGAATCTGCCACACGGTCGAAGGGGGGATGGTGGACACGTGCTACCGAGTGGACACTCGGTAGCGGCGCGCTACGAGCGCTACACAGAGTGGCGCGCTACGAGCTTGTAGGTCTGCTATTTTTGAAAAATCGTAAAAATGCGGCACAAATCTTTGAATACATATTCTTTCAGAGCGAAAGTTTTTTATTTTATTTTTTTTACGTCAGGTCAAAATGGCTTAACGCACCCCTCACCAACCTTATGTCTAACCAATGACTAGTCTAAACTAAGTATGCACCCCAGAAAGGGCTGTGAGAGCAGAATGGGTGCAGTAGAGGGACTGCTGCAGCCTCCCCTCCCCTACCCACAGCAGTGCTGCAGCCTCCCCTACCCACAGCAGAATGGGTGCAGTAGAAGGAGTGCTGCAGCCTCCCCTACCCACAGCAGAATGGGTGCAGTAGAAGGAGTGCTGCAGCCTACCCTCCCCTACCCACAGCCTCACCTGCACTAGGAGCGGAAGGGCCCCCTGCGTTCAAAACATGAATACTTTACAGCTATCGACCGCATAGTATGTTGTGGATCAGATGAGAGACGCATCTAGGGCAGGCTGCTTCCAGATTATCCGATTATCTGCAGATGTATCTGATCCAACTGGCCGACCAGGGTTATTGGTGTTGGTTATTGGTGTTATTGGTGTTTAACTTAAACCGAAAGAGATACTCATACTCATGCATGCTGCCCTGGGCCCATGCTGTGTACCACTATGCAGAACACCTCAAATAGGACGAAAATGACAGGAGTGTCACATTACAGCAACTGTCGTCTTATGTATCTTTTTATTTTTGTACCTTATGAACTTTTTCAGTTCAGCTAAATGGATTATAGGATGAATGAATGAATTCATGACATAGCGGTGAAAGAAAGATGATTTTACATGCAATTATATGTCATCAGTTTCAGTTGAGTTTTACAGCGTACATTTCAGTGTTTGGTTTTTCTTTCGTTTTTCTTTTAGTATCAGTTCAGTCAGATAACTCACGAATAGATTTAACCAATATTATAGAATCAGAATACAAGTGTGCATATAATATACTATCTTGGCGTTCGGCTCTGCTGCAATTTTCTTCCTGCTCGGCACAACTAAACACCATCATTAAACATAAAGGGAGATAGATATACAATAACAATCCCCCATGGGGAACAGAAATAACAGAGCCCACCGGTGGTGCTGGGGTGGCGGTGGGAGCAAACGGTGCATAACAACAACCAGGAACCATATGCAGAGGAAGGCAGGAAGAATGCATGCAGTCTAGAGCCAAATTACAATACCCAAAATCTCGGCCACTCGCTCACTCACACTCGGTCACTCCAGCATGGCAAATTATGGTGAAATTGGTGAGCTGGCGAAATATGTTACCATATTGTGGACTTCACAACTTACATGGAGGTCTTTAAATACGTGCTTTTAATAGCTAGATTGAACTCTGTTAATTAACAAACTGCAACGATTTACATTCGGCACTGACGTTATGTGATCTCCATGCTGGAGCGAGCGAGTGTGAGCGAGCGAGCGAGCGAGCGGCCGAGATTTTGGGCAATGGAATTTGGCTTAGGTGAGCTTAAATACCCGGGCCTAATTGGTCAGCTGACTGCCACATCAGCGTATGACGTGTGGGTCTTGCAAACACTGTATATACCCACGTAGAAATGCAGCATATTAACCCCTCGAATACATTAATGTCCCTTGAGCTCGAGTATACAGTACCTGACCTGAACTAACTCTGCAAGCTACGTATGAGTATCTCTTTCGGTTTAAGTTAACGCCAATAACCCTGGTCGGCCAGTTGGATCAGATACATCTGCAGATAATCGGATAATCTGGAAGCAGCCTGCCCTAGATGCGTCTCTCATCTGATCCACAACATACTATGCGGTCGATAGCTGTAAAGTATTCATGTTTTGAACGCAGGGGGCCCTTCCGCTCCTAGTGCAGGTGAGGCTGTGGGTAGGGGGGGCTGCAGCACTGCTGTGGGTAGGGGAGGGGAGGCTGCAGCAGTCCTTCTACTGCACCCACTCTGCTGTGGGTAGGGGAGGCTGCAGCACTGCTGTGGGTAGGGGAGGGGAGGGGAGGCTGCAGCAGTCCTTCTACTGCACCCACTCTGCTGTGGGGAGGGGAGGCTGCAGCACTGCTGTGGGTAGGGGAGGGGAGGCTGCAGCACTCCTTCTACTGCACCCATTCTGCTGTGGGGAGGGGAGGCTGCAGCACTGCTGTGGGTAGGGGAGGCTGCAGCAGTCCCTCTACTGCACCCATTCTGCTGTGGGTAGAGGAGGCTGCAGCACTCCCTCTACTGCACCCACTCTGCTGTGGGTAGGGGAGGCTGCAGCACTCCTTCTACTGCACCCATTCTGCTGTGGGTAGAGGAGGCTGCAGCACTCCTTCTACTGCACCCATTCTGCTGTGGGTAGGGGAGGCTGCAGCACTCCTTCTACTGCACCCATTCTGCTGTGGGTAGGGGAGGCTGCAGCACTGCTGTGGGTAGGGGAGGCTGCAGCAGTCCCTCTACTGCCCTGGGCCCCCCACCCCCTCATACAACACAAATGGTGTGTCAAACCATGTGAGTCCCATTGGAAATGCATTGCGAGCTTGCATCAGCTATACATCTCATGCATAAGCCATACATCAGTCTGTTGCGAAGGTAAATGGGTGTATCGCCACATCTTTTGTCCTCATCATCCAAACTGATGTTCGTTGATCGTTGAGTACACTGAACTTCCCCCGAGATTATCTCACCATCACGGCTAATAATGACAACTGTTTTTAAATGTGTTATGAGCACGGGTCGTGGCCCAGATGCATCTGACAGCTCTCTCACTCTATCTCTCTCTCTCTCTCTCTCTCTCTCTGCAGGTGTCCTGGCTGGGCATGACAACCGTTGTAGCTGCATTGGTACGACTGAAGACGGCATGGCTGTGGCAACAGGGTCCTGGGACAGCTTCCTCAAGGTCTGGAACTAGTCTGAAGGTAAGCACCACTCTCTGCATTCCTCACGCAAACTTTTCACCCGCCAATCAATCACTAGGACTTAAGAATTACAGTATTACAGAGTTTTATTACAGAGTTCAATCTCTCAGTATCACCAACATTTTTAAAACTCCCTTAATTAACCACGTGTTCCATGATTTATTTTTTTATATGCTTAAATCAGACTTCTGAATAACAGATATTAAGGGGGAAAGAAACCAAGAGAGACATTGTGGTGCATTAGTCTCAGTGTTGTTACTTAAGTAACTAGTTACTTTCAGTAATATTACTTTTTTACCAGTAAAGTAACTAGTTACTTTTACATTTTGAGTAAAAATGGCGGTGTGCGGGTCTCTCCTCCTTCTCTAAAACGTTTGCTGCTCTGCCAGGACCTGTACGCACCTGCTAAACCGGGTGTGCGGAAGTCATCTCTCTAATGATGAGTAATAATATAAAAAGATATATTTACTATATTTACTAGTTACTATTTTCACCAGCCTGTGGGTTTGAGTGTTTATTTATAATGGTAGACTGTAATAAGTAATAAGTAAGTAGTTACTTTTGGCAGGGAGTAAAAGTAAAGTAATAATATAACTTTTTTTTTTAAAGTAACTAGTAATAATAGTAGTAATTTAATTTAGAGTAACTTTGACAACACTGATTATTCTACGTAGTTGATGGATATATTGAAATAGCTATGTTTCTATGTCGGTCGTTCTTCAATTTTTCAAAAATAGCAGACCTACAAGCTCGTAGCACGATATGAGCTTGTAGATCTGCTATTTTTCAATAGCTAAAGCATAACATAATGCTAACACCAAAAGGGGTTCCCACCCAAAATGGGTTAAGACCATGTGGCCTCACTGCTACTCGCCTCCTATAGTGAAATGGCTGTGAGAACAATCTCTGTCAACAGATATAGTCTTGGGTTACTTCTCAGACAACATTTCTTTTGTTTGTCCAATACTGTTACTTTTCAGGAAATGGACAAAATAACCTGTGTTCCAATGGCTCCAATGTATAGTTATTATTTAGTCACAAGCTCTCAATACATGTCATGTAAAAAACAAACAGACATATTTAACCACTTTAACTTTAGCTTTCCACATTTTTCAAACGCTAGCTTGTTGTGAGCTTGTAGATAGTCTATTTTGACTCTTTTTGACACTCTTGCAGAGTATTAATTTAACCCATTTTGGGCGGGAACCCCTTTTGGTGTTAGCATTATGTTATGCTTTAGCTATTGAAAAATAGCAGATCTACAAGCTCATAGCGCGCCACCGAGTGGCGCGCTACGAGCTTGTAGGTCTGCTATTTTTGAAAAATCGAAGAACCACTGACATAGAAACATAGCTTTTTCAGAAAACTGTCAGGATGTAGAAGACATTTTTAGAATCTGATCTCAGGTCAAAATGGGTTAAATATATAAAGATATAAAGGCTCAACAGCGAAGATATGTGACACAGTGGTGAACTTGATATATACTGTATTTTGGCCAGCCTTTCTTAGATGAGCTCATGATCCATAACAATTACTGTAGTTCTCGACCCACCCACTGTTAAGGACAAGGTGCACCAAATGGAGCCCAGCCTGTGTTCTGGCTTGTGCTGCCATCTGGGGGATGAAAGGGTGCAACAGCATGGACACTTGTTTTCATTGAACCAGTGTAATCTTTCAAGGTTTCTTTAGGCTAATTTATACTTTGTAGAACATCTACAACATATTTTCAACTCATTTCAAACCAAGCCTATCAATGCTCTTTCCAGTTGAAAATACAGCTTTTGTCCTAGTATGGCATGGTGACGCAGATGTTTTGACAACACATAAACTGGGCTTTTGTCACGATCCGCTCCTCGGACCGTGAACTTTGACTGTCCTTATTTAGATTTTGGACTTTAATATGTATTTCTGTCATTTCACTGTTTTGGATGTATTTGCGCATGTGTTCCTGACTGTTTCTCTTTGGTTTTGGTTTTCTGTTACTCTGTTGTTGCCCTGGTTTTGTGTATCTTATTTTGTAGTATTGTTCCTAGTGTTTCCTGTCTTCCTAGTTACTGTTAGTTACCTTGTCTAACCTACCTTGTAAATTGTCATTGTTTCCACCTGTGTCCTTTTAGTCCCCCAGCCTATCCTAGTGTTGATTGTATTTTGGTTCCACCTGTGCCCTGTTTTCCTGTGTGTATTTAAGTCCTGTGTTTGCAGTGTGTTCTTGTTGGTTCATAGCTCCCTGTTGTGTGAGTTCCTGTATGTTTTCGGTGATGTTTCCTGCCTTCTTTGCCCTGTTTATGGAAGAACCTCAGTTTATTTAATAAATCCTTCTAAGTTTATTGCTCTGCCTGCTGTCGCCTGCATTTGGGTCCACATCCGTACTCACTCCTGACAGCTTTACCCTTTTCTCCGCTGGGGGAATAGAATCTTCATTTCTCATTACTTAGATTTTTGCAACACCTGCTTGATATATTATGACTTCTCCTGGTAATTTATGTTTTAGAGATCTTATACCAATTCCTTTTTTCTTTTTTCCCCAGGTGGCGTTCAGACTTCTTTGAGTGGAAGACCATTCCGACATCACAACGTTCGATTTCTATTGCATATCCAATCTCCTCAAAACACCCACGATACTGACTCCAACCCCCACAACCCCTCACAAGAACCAATGCCACAGACACAGACAAAACAGTCCTAGTCCACACTATTTATCCATAATGTATAAATGATAGATAAGGGGTCAGGACAACGAGGCCTTTTCGTGGAGGGGTCAGTCTGAAATTTGGACTTAGACTGTTTTTCGTCTGTGGTACTCATATTTATAATCTGATCTCAGGTCAAAATGGGTTAATGGCAGTGTCAGGTGACTTCAACCACGCATCACTCTCAAAGACCCTGCCCACTTTCTATCAGTTTGTGAGCTGCACTACGAGAGAGGACAGGACACTATTCTATGCAAATGTCAAGAATGCATATAAATGCACAGCACTGCCCAAGCTGGGTGGATCTGACCACAACCTTGTCCACCTCACATCCCTATACACACCCATGGTAAAACAACTGCCAGTGACCACTATGACAGTGAGAGAGTGGTCACCAGAGGCCAATGAGGTGCTGAGGGGTTGTTTTGAGGCTATACGGACTGGGGAGTTTTCTATGAGTTACACAGAGGGGATAGATGGATTGACAGACTGTATTACTGACTTATGTACAATTCTGTGTGGATGCTGTTGTACCCACCAAAACTGTACGTTGCTTTCCGAACAACAAACCCTCTTCTGGGTCACTGGTGACTTGAAGGACCTTCTCAACCAAAAGAAGAGAGCCTTCAAGGAGGATAAGTGAGGCAAAAGACACCTACAGGAGGAAGGTAGAGGAGAGTCTGGCACGGAATAATGTGCGGGAGGTGTGGAAGGGTCTTAAAGGACCACTTCACCACTTTTCAACCTATCTTCATATAAGGTCCTCACTAATAATCATGATAAAATGGCAAAAAAAAATCTACTCTGTCTGTGTTCATAGGATGGCTGTGGGAAGTTCAGAAACCCGGCCACCATGTGACATCATCGATGGGGAATCCAAACGAATAGAAACTGCAGGCTTTCTAGTCCTGAAAAGTTGCAATGCGAAAATGGAAGCCATCGTTCTCACGATAATAAAACATTTTTGTGAAAAAATATTGTTTAAAAAAAAATCGGCTTAACGATGATGTCACTGGTGGACGGGTTTCTGAACTGTCCACAGCCCTCCTATGAGACAGACTGAGTAGAAAAAAATTGTGCCATTTTATCATGATTATTAGTGAGGACCTATTATATGAAGATAGGTTGAAAAGTGGTGAAGTGGTCCTTTAAGAACAAGCCACAAGCAATCCACCAGCCGACCAGTGGAGGGCAATCTGGAGAAAGCCAATGAGTTCAGTCTATTTTTCAACAGCCTCCCCGTAGCCCTCCAGCCCATATCCCAGCACAACTCATGGTGCCACTCCCCCCACAACCCCTTGCAGGGCTTTGCAGGCCCTAAAATAATTAAAAATCACACCTGTGTGAAGTGGTGTAATAATATGATAGCATTCCATGGTCGTGCTCTGTGAGGAGGCCGGGTCCACGGTCACACTTGTGGTGGGCTCCGTGGAGGGGCCTGGTCCACGTCAGGTCCAGCTGGTCGTACATCACACATACATCACAGGTCCTCTCAAATTTTGGGTGGCTGGCTGGCTACTGAGGCCACAGTACGTCCGGAAACAAGTCCGACGTGGCAATGGGAAGCGCTGGAGTACCCCAGGGAACTGTTCTGTCACCTTTCCTGTTCATCATCTACACTTATGACTTCAGCTTCAAGACTGGAACATGCCATCTCCAGGAGTTCTCAGATGACTCCTCCATTGTGGGTTGTATTACGGAGAACATTGACAGAGTACAGAGGTGTGGTGGATAACTTCATCAGTTGGGCTGAACAAAATCACCTTCTTTTGAACATCAAGAAGACCAAAGAGCTGGTGATAGACACCAGACGGAGCAAAAGGACGACCCCAGTACCCATCACCATCCAGGGGGAAGAGGTTGAAATTGTGGACTCCTACAAGTTCCTCTGTGTCCACCTGAACAAACATCTGGATTGGAGAGACAACACAGATGCTGTCTACAAAAAGGGACAGAGCAGACTGTACCTCCTGAGGAGGCTCAAAGGGACAGAGCAGACTGTACCTCCTGAGGAGGCTCAAAGGGACAGAGCAGACTGTACCTCCTGAGGAGGTAAAGGGACAGAGCAGACTGTACCTCCTGAGGAGGCTCAAGTCCTTTAATGTGACAGAGCAGACTGTACCTCCTGAGGAGGTAAAGGGACAGAGCAGACTGTACCTCCTGAGGAGAGCAGACTGTACCTCCTGAGGAGAGCAGACTGTACCTCCTGAGGAGAGCAGACTGTACCTCCTGAGGAGGCTCAAGTCCTTTAATGTGTGTAGCATCCACTCCAAGGTGACTTGCAGGACAGAGTGAGCACCTTTAAGCCCTATCCACACCAAAGGGTCAAGCCGGTTTTAGCGTTGTCCCTGCGGAGTGATACGTCTGTTGCACGTTGACCCTAGTGATTCAACGCATGGAATTCAATGGCCCAAACCACACAAAAGGGTCAAGACGGTTTTAGCGGACCCAAGGAGTTGCATGGTGACCCTTTGGTGTGTTTAGGGCTTTAGTCGTAGGCTCACCTTCCCTCCGAGAATGAACATAGAGCGGTATACTCTCCTTCCTGCCGGCATAACACCGGCCTGTTGACTTGGCAAAGACGAGAATAAAGCATTAAAATAAACAGATTTAAATTGAAAGTTGTTATTGGAGTACGTTTCTTCTCAGCTTATTGGTGGCTGCCTAAAAGAACCCTAAAATGGGTTCTCATTTGCGTAATTCGAAAGATCAAATCATTTAGTTGGGCAGACTCACCTTTACACAGCGTAAAGGACTCACCTTTACACAGCGTAAAGGACTCACCTTTACACAGTGTAAAGGACTCACCTTTACACAGCGTAAAGGACTCACCTTTACACGCCTGAACCCGAGTGTAGGAATGTGGCCTGCATCCACACAAACTGAACAAGGAGCGGCAAACAAACCTACTCCGTCCGTGTACAATATGCACCATAAATATAATGGTGCCCACTGCCTAGTACTGCCTACTGGGTAACAGGAAACGTGTGGATTCTAGTGCCCACAAGTGCAACATACTTTATATCAATACTAAGACAAAGTCCAAACCTGTCTTTCTACCCAATGATGGAACAGAAACAAACTGATTTAACATTGAATGAAAAATGTGACTTGTTTGACTTGAACGTAATTACAAAGGATATCAAACAGTGTTGCGACATTCTAACTTCAGTGGAAAAGCCAGTGGAATGACACTCAACACAGTAAAGTCATCTCAAACTGCCTTTTATTACATCTTAAACTAGAAAAAGTGCCCTTCTGGGCACAGGTCTCCACCAGGAGGATAGGACTGTGTGAGATGTTTGGCAAAATGTTTAGGAGTAATATAAACAGGTTTTTTTGTTTGTTAGTTTTTTGCAACAATTTTCTTCATTTTGTTGAGTGCCTGGTGGCACTATAATAGGACAATGTGAAAAGGGTGCCATTTCTTCATACGCCTATAATGGCAATTGGATGATTTGAGGCATTTTCAAAAACCAACCTGTTGGTGGCGCTATAACAGGCCAATGTGAAAAGGGTTCCTCAGCCTAGTAAGAAAATGTGTGAAAGATTTCAAGTAAATTGCATGCTGCGTTCATGATTTGAGGCTTTTGTTCAAAACGGGGCAATCTTGCAAACCGTGAAAGCCAATTATAGCCAATTAGGATGAAATATCGGACAGATCCGACTTGAGCACATGACCATAGAGATACTGTGTAACGATTTGTGAGATTTTTGGACAGAATCTGGAGGAGTAATATAAAAAAAAGTGTTTTACAAAAGTCGGCCTCCTGGTGGCGCTATAAAATGCAGATGCGGAAAATGCAGGTCAAAGATTTGTCCTTGGCCTCTAGGGAGTGTGCATGCAACGTTTCACGCAGATCAGTGCAGTTTTACAGTCCCATACCCTTGGTCTCTTCCGGGCTGACACCTAGAGGTACCCATCAATGTCGTTCAGGCCAAAAGTACCTCTGGTAGCCACACCTCTGATGGGTGGGGTTTAGCCTTAAGGGGTGTGTTTTTTTCACCCACTGTGTAATATAATAAATGGACAGTAGGTGGCAGTAGGACAGAGGCCACAGCAACTATACATTCCAGCTAAGTAATTTGCACTGCAGTTTTAGGGATTGTCATTGCTGCTGTCAAGGAGTGAAACAATATACCCATACTCAACCTTTTAATTTTAATTTACCGTAGTATCTCATATATATATATATATATATATATATATATATATATAGTTGTGGAAATGTAGATCTGCTGTTTTCAAAAGATTGAAAACTTTAAATGATACATTATGCATAAAGTGTATTTTCTACTTTTGTTTTGTATGTTAAGTACATTACATCTGTAATACAGTTGTGTATTCTTATGACATTAATTTCATTTATATATTATTATAATTAGTTAAAAGCAGGCTCTGTACCCAAAAATGCCTGTATTTAGCCTGTCCTCAGCAAGTGGTCACAATTTCAAACTGCCAAAAAAGTGTCTAATACTGTCACAATCACATAAATATACATACTAAATGAATGTCCCATTTTAGAAAGAAATGTTATGCGAAAAACCTTCTCAAGATTGGTAGTTAAGACCTGTGTCTACAAATACATCCATTTCAGTGAGGAGATGGAACTGGTTATTCTGCTTTTAGCACTATGGCCAGGGCACAGGACACATTAATGCATGGGGCTTGCTATTGTCTTTATACCTGGGGGGGACACTTGATCTTGTGAAATGATCTTGTGGCAGGCAGGCGGCAGGCTGATAATTTTTTGTCTTGTGTAAAAGTACAAAAGTATTGCTATCAAAGTGTACTAAAAATAACTAGAAAGTTGTTGTTGCAAATGTTAATAAAATATTCAATCAGTGTGTACTTTGCAAAGTAGAGTCAACACAGGAGACAAATGTATTACTATGATATATGATAATATCATGTCATTTTCACAGTTGTGTACTTTACAGTAGAACTAGCTAAACACAGATACCACTTATCATTTAATGTAATGGCTCTGCATGCTTTGTGTGTGTATTTGATTAAAAAAAAACACAAAGTTTGTCTGCTACAGCAAACAAACCAGTGAACCAACAAAAAAGAATGGAATGGAACAGCTCCATCTCCATTAGGCCCAGTGTTGGGCAATATTACTTAGGAGAGTAATATGTTTACTTTACTTATTACTCCTTAGAAGTAGTAATAATATTACATTACTTATTACTTGGAATCAAGAGTAATATAGTTACATATTACTTTTCAACCGGGCCCCTTCCACCCGCTAAAGAACACAGTCTGTTTAGCCAGCTCCTTTTACAACTGAATCCAATTCATTGGAATAAGAAGTCTCCAATCAGCCAAACTGAATAATTGCAGCATGTAAAACAAAATATTCAACAGTCTCTCATCTCAGTGAATGAGTTTCTGCCGACCGGAAGCGTTCCGGCGGCCCAAACTGAACGCGGAAGTGTTGGCTGCATAGAGCCCATTGGGAAGGCTGTAGGCTGAGGAAACTGGTTATACTGCCTTTAGCATGGCCAGGCCTAGTGCTCAGACACCTATTAGGTGTTAGACATTAGGCCTGCAACCCCCCCCCCCACACACACACACACACACTTGCTTGGCACAGGTAAACGGCAGGGGGAACCTAGTAATTTTAGTAATTATAGTAAGACAAAGTATTTTAGCAACTTAGTCTTAGTGTTACTTTTAGTAGCAAATTTATTTCTGATTTAAGCTCGGTCTTTGAACAATCCATTGAACTTTAGGCCTGCCTAGGCTGCTTAAACTATCTAGTCTTAGCCAACTAAAAATGAACACTGGCATAAAATAAACTAAAACATAATTTCTCAGACTCTTCAACAAAGATGGCAAAAACAAACATTATTTGTTCTGTACTTAAACAAATTGTATAATATAAAACACTGATTTTAAAACTTTGGCAAACTATTGCAAACCAGCACTACAGGCTACTTTGCAAGGGCAAAAATAATGTGGGAAATTCTCTCTCTCTCTCACCACTGATAGAAAAAGAAAAGAAAAAACATTTCCCCACCCCCACCATGCAGGCACCTCTGGCTGGAGGACCATGCGTCCCCAGACTGCTGCTGTACTTTTAATTATTATAATCATTTTGATACTTTTTACTTTTACTCAAGTAAATGGTGAATTACGAACATTTACTTGTAACAAAATAGTTCTACATTGCAGTATTGATACTTTTACTCAAGTAAAAACATTTAGTACTTTTTCCACTACTTGGTTTTAAGTTAGTTTAAAGGGGTATTTGTTTTCTCTTTAAAACATGTCTGGGGTCTACTCAGGTTTTTGAGTGAACCCCATACAGTTTCTCTGTGTAGGGCCAGATAGCACTAGATAGATACCATTATTCTCAATCTCAACTCTCAATTCTTATATTAATCGATCAACTCTAAAGCAAAGCTTGTGAAGCTTGCTACAAGTTGGTTTTTTTTATATAAGCAACCAAGCTTCAAAAACAATTAAGCCCAATACGGCAACATGCAACTATAAGTTTTCAAGCTACTTTACAGGGAAACTAGATGGGCATAAATGGCTGATTGCAGTATTGATACTTTTACTCAAGTAAAAACATTTGTACTTTTTCCACCACTGAAGAATAATTTGTGTAAAGTTCTACAATAAGCATTAGTGAAAGTCTTTTTACTTGATTAAATTTTTTGCTTGAAAAGGAACCTTGTTTATCTCTCTCTCTCTGTCTGGACAAAGAATACACACTGAAAAAGCCTAGGTGGGCTGCAGGGGGTAGCCAGCCACTAGCCACAGGTTGAGAGAGAGAGAGAGAACTTTTTTTTTTCCATTTCAAGTTTTCAAATACATACAAATATTTTGAAAATAGCAGATCTAAGCTCACACTTCATCGCACCGTGGTGATTGTGAGCTTGTAGATAAAATGGCCAAATTGTGTATAGGGCTGAAGTTGTTAATGTGTGTTTTATTTACTTCTACTCCACTACATCTCAGAGGCAAATATTGTACTTTTACTCCACTACATTTCATGACATGACAGTCAGGGGTAAATATAAACTGTTACTGACTTACTCCTGATGACATAACAAAACCATTGACTTAGGACAAAAAAAATCTTATTTTGGCCTGCATGGTAAACCAATTAATTTAAGTTTTTATATTTAAATGATATTAAGAAAGTCACCACTCACCATTCCACAGTGGTGGAAAGTAACTAAGTACATTTACTTAAGTACTGTACTGTACAATTTTGAGGCATTTGTACTTTACTTTAGTATTCATAATTTCCAATACTTTTACTTCTACTCCACTACATCTCAGAGGCAAATATTGTATTTGTACGCCACTACATCTATTTGCAAACTTTAGTTACTAGTTACTTTGGAGATTTTGATTATTATAAAAAAACATGCATTAACCACTTCCTCAGTATAGTAGACTATTTATAAATAGCCGATCTACAAGCTCACAATACGTCGTGATGTGCTAGATTATGAGCTTGTAGATTTGCTATTTTCAAAAGATTTGTATACATTTGAAAACTTGAAATGGGACATTCTTAAGTACACTTTGATACCAATATTTTGGACTTTTACTCAAGTAAATGTTGAATACCGGACTGTTACTTGTAACAGTATGTATTTCAATGTATTTCTATATTGCAGTATTGATACTTTTACTCAAGTACAAAATGTGATACTTTTTCCACCACTCCACTGCATATTGCAAGCTATACTCAGTGCAGCTCTGCTCATCATGGCTTGAAGCCACCTGGTGGTTGAATGGCCACTCCACACATTAAAATAAACCTGTGGGTGTGGCTGGGAATCTGGGGGTGGGTCTGTGGGTGTGTCTAACAGAGGTACCTTTGGGTCCTGATAAATGTCACTTTGAGACTGAGGAAGAAAGATATGGGACCCCACTGTAGGTAAAAATGTGAAAAGCTGCCTCATGGTGGCGCTATAACAGGCCGTTCTGGAAAATGTGGGGCAGAGGTTCATCGTTGGCATCCAGGGAGTGTGTGTGCAAAGTTTGGCATCGACCGGGTTAACGGTGCCGGAGATTAGCTGGTAACAGACGGACGGAAGGACGGACACACACACACACGGACACACACACACACACACGGACGGAGTGCAAAACATACTTTCTCCCCATGCCTTCGGCCTGGTGGAGACAATAACAGTACATTTTAATATAGTTTCTATCTTGCATCCAGCTTTCGGTTGTACACTGAGTGACTGACTTTAAAATTAAATACAAAAGGTGAAAAGGGAAGAGTATGGGGTGCAGAGCTCTACAGTTATTATGGAGAAAGAGAGAAAAGGAAAAGGGGAATTTAATTATGTTTGTTTTTTGTTTTTTATTTGTTTTGCCAACTCCAGGCCTAACGTACAATTACAGCACATTGTTTTGTACAGAATGTCGCAGAGAAGAAACAGAATGGAAAAAAAATGCCACTACTGCTAAAGAAAGAGCGTCTCTTATTTACGAGACAGAATATTCTGCCATTCAGGTGCTGCAAGTTTTTTTTCTTAATTGTATTTATTTATTAAAGGACTGAAAAAAACCCTGTTCGTTTATAAAATGCTTTTTTTTCTCTTCGTAAGTGGAATTTGTTTGCTACAGATGGAATGAAAATGTATTTGTTCCATTTGAGTTGGTGTATGCTTGTGTAAATGCATAATGTGTGTATGATTGCATGTACGTGTATACAATTCAAATGTTTATATGACATCTTAATTTGAGGAATCCCTCCCAAGTATGGGCCGAGTATCAAGTAACCGTTTATGTAGCTGTGTTTTCTTCTCGAGTGCATAGCTTTGACATTTCAATTGAATCATGTATGCACAGAGTAGCCCAAGAAAGGAAAAAGAGGGGGGAAAAAGAAGGAAAACCCGATATAAATACCATTGCAATGATATATTCAACAGGTCATTTTCTTAAAGAAAAACATCAAAAGGACTTAATCCCATATGCACCTTTAAGCAATTCTACAGCATGCGATTCTAAGAGTTAACCCACCCATGGCAGACAACCAAAAAAATATTTTTTTAACTTAAATGTTCTTTCAATATCATTATTTTCAATCATTGATTTATACAACATGTCATTCACAGAGCAGTTCACTGCATTTCCAAGCACAGAATAATGGGCACCTCTGTTGAAAACAGAGACCTCCGGAATGAAACCCGGGGCATCAAGTGGAGGTACTCCCTACCAAAAAACAAACAAAAAAAAGACGTGTGAATTCATCACATCAACGCTCCTAACCATCGTCAACAGAGAAGAAATTAAATAAAAAATAAAAAAGGAAAATGAAAGAAATTATGACCTGATGGGTTAATCTTCATTTAATTATTCTAAATCGTCATCAGACCAAAAAAAAAAAAAAAAAAAAAAAAAAAAAGGTGAAGGAATGGTTAAAATGTCTTGTTTTTCATTTTAAAAACGAGCATTCGTTATCATAAACAGCATGTGCTTGGTTAGTTAACTTCTTTAAACATTACTCTATATATGCAAAGTTAAACTTTTTGTGCAAACAACGATTTGTGGACTAGAGGGGGGGGGGGGGGGGGATGTGGCTGGGAGGGGGGGGGGGGGGGGGTGGGAACAAAACAAAACAACCCAGAAAGAGGATTTGGGGGATTAAATGTACATAAGGGCCTGACCCCCAAATGTGGCTCAAGGACTCCCTGGTGAATCTCAAAATTCTCTCCTCTTTTTTAGTCTCCAGTGGATAAAGCTGAATTTGAGGAAAGAAATAACACAACTCGCCTTTTTTCAAATTTGTTAAAGGTATATTCAGTGATTTGACTTAATCTAAATATCACTTGTTTTTTCTTTTTTTCTGGATAATCCTCCCTACTATAGAGTGTGCTGACCATATAAGGAGCTCCTCCCTGTCCCCAGTGAGCCCTTGGTGTCAAAAAACCCTAGTTTCAGTTTTGGTGGCGGGTGGCAAAGCCTTCATCCAATCAGGATGAGAGGGGCCTTCCTCCGATCATGATCGAGTGGGGGCGGGCCTTGGTGCACATGCTGTTGGCCTGTTGCATTTCCCCCCACTGTAGAGCGTGCATGTGCACATTTTGTTACCGGGGCGGACTGGGTGGTTTTCCAAATCACTCAAATCACTGAATGCTCCTTTAATCTACCAACAGAATCTTAAAAACAAAAAAAGAGGTGTGGTAAAGACTACGAGATATACAACAAAAGCTTTCCATCCCAATTTTTAAAATGCGACTTCACTGATCTAGTTCTCTGAGAAAAAATAAAGAAAAATGAAATACAAAAATAAATGTGGGCAAAAATCTATTGGGTTGGATCACCGACGTGTAAAAATAACCTTCGCTCAAAACAGAGTACTTGAGGATGTGTGACACATTTGCATGGCGGTGTTGACAGAGGTGGGGCTGAGAGGACAGGAGTGAGTGTTCATATTTTATTTACTATGATACCAGACGATGGTCCCAGGAGGAATGCTCTGTTCCATGTTCAAACCCACTGGATTCCTCTGTTTTTAAACTGAGTGAGTATAGACAATTGTGCTCTTTTAAATGACAAGGAGAGAATTTTTGCCAGTGGCCGGTTGTTTTTTTTCGGGGGTGTGGGGGTTGGAGTCAGTATCGTGGGTGTTTTGAGGAGATTGGATATGCAATAAAAATCGAACGTTGTGATGTCGGAATGGTCTTCCACTCAAAGAAGTCTGAACGCCACCTGGGGAAAAAAGAAAAAAGGAATTGGTATAAGATCTCTAAAACATAAATTACCAGGAGAAGTCATATATCAAGCAGGTGTTGCAAAAATCTAAGTAATGAGAAATGAAGATTCTATTCCCCGCAGCGGAGAAAAGGGTAAAGCCCAGTTTATGTGTTGTCAAAACATCTGCGTCACCAACCATGCCATACTAGGACAAAACATCTGCGTCACCATGCCATACTAGGACAAAACATCTGCGTCACCATGCCATACTAGGACAAAACATCTGCGTCACCATGCCATACTAGGACAAAACATCTGCGTCACCATGCCATACTAGGACAAAACATCTGCGTCACCATGCCATACTAGGACAAAACATCTGCGTCACCATGCCATACTAGGACAAAACATCTGCGTCACCAACCATGCCATACTAGGACAAAACATCTGCGTCACCAACCATGCCATACTAGGACAAAACATCTGCGTCACCATGCCATACTAGGACAAAACATCTGCGTCACCATGCCATACTAGGACAAAACATCTGCGTCACCATGCCATACTAGGACAAAACATCTGCGTCACCAACCATGCCATACTAGGACAAAACATCTGCGTCACCAACCATGCCATACTAGGACAAAACCTCTGCGTCACCATGCCATACTAGGACAAAACATCTGCGTCACCATGCCATACTAGGACAAAACATCTGCGTCACCATGCCATACTAGGACAAAACATCTGCGTCACCATGCCATACTAGGACAAAACATCTGCGTCACCAACCATGCCATACTAGGACAAAACATCTGCGTCACCATGCCATACTAGGACAAAACATCTGCGTCACCATGCCATACTAGGACAAAACATCTGCGTCACCATGCCATACTAGGACAAAACATCTGCGTCACCATGCCATACTAGGACAAAACATCTGCGTCACCATGCCATACTAGGACAAAACATCTGCGTCACCATGCCATACTAGGACAAAACATCTGCGTCACCATGCCATACTAGGACAAAACATCTGCGTCACCATGCCATACTAGGACAAAAGCTGTATTTTCAACTGGAAAGAGCATTGATAGGCTTGGTTTGAAATGAGTTGAAAATATGTTGTAGATGTTCTACAAAGTATAAATTAGCCTAAAGAAACCTTGAAAGATTACACTGGTTCAATGAAAACAAGTGTCCATGTTGTTGCACCCTTTCATCCACAAGATGGCAGCACAAGCCAGAACACAGGCTGGGCTCCATTTGGTGCACCTTGTCCTTAACAGTGGGTGGGTCGAGAACTACAGTAATTGTTATGGATCATGAGCTCATCCAAGAAAGGCTGGCCAAAATACAGTATATATCAAGTTCACCACTGTGTTACACATCGTCGCTGTTGGGCCTTTATATATCCATAGTTAACCCATTTTGACCTGGGAACGATTCTACAAATGTCTAAATCCTGACAGTTTTCTGAAAAAGCTATGTTTCTATGTCAGTGGTTCTTCGATTTTTCAAAAATAGCAGACCTACAAGCTCGTAGCACGCCACTCGGTGGCATGCTATGAGCTTGTAGATCTGCTATTTTTCAAAGCATAACATAATGCTAACACCAAAAGGGGTTCCCGCCCAAAATGGGTTAAATTAATACTCTGCAAGAGTGTCAAAAAGAGTCAAAATAGACTATCTACAAGCTCACAACAAGCTAGCGTTTGAAAAATGTGGAAAGCTAAAGTTAAAGTGGTTAAATATGTCTGTTTTTTTACATGACATGTATTGAGAGCTTGTGACTAAATAATAACTATACATTGGAGCCATTGGAACACAGGCTATTTTGTCCATTTCCTGAAAAGTAACAGTATTGGACAAACAAAAGAAATGTTGGCTGAGAAGTAACCCAAGCCTATATCTGTTGACAGAGATTGTTCTCGCAGCCATTTCACTATAGGAGGCGAGTAGCAGTGAGGCCACATGGTCTTAACCCATTTTGGGCGGGAACCCCTTTTGGTGTTAGCATTATGTTATGCTTTAGCTATTTTTAAAAAATTGAAGAACGACCGATAGCTATAGAAACATAGCTTTTTCAGAAAACTGTCCGCCTTCTTTATCCTCCAGACATGAAGATTTCTAAATGTTCTCTATTTCAATATATCCATCAACTAATAATCAGTGTTGTCAAAGTTACTCTAAATTAAATTACTTATTAGTTATTACTAGTTACTTTAAAAATAAAAGTTATATTATTACTTTACTTTTACTCCCTGCCAAAAGTAACTACTTACTTATTATGTTTTTTCATCTTTAATTAATTGCATCTTTTGTCCCCACAAGTCTTACTTTGCATTTTCAACATTAGCAGTTTTCTGCAGCCTACATTGTGAAATCCTCATTGTTAATTTAACTCTGAAAAGTGTACTCTATAGTGTACACAGCATGATGGGTCCACTTGGTTCCATTTGTACACTAAGGGCTGTATTTTGCGTGTCTTAAGTACCAGGTCTTATTACTTAACTTAAGACCTGGAGGCGTGATCAATGCCATTTGGCTATTCTGAGTGGCCAAAGAGCATTGACCACGCCTCCAGGTCTTAAGTTAAGTAATAAGACCTGGTACTTAAGACACGCAAAATACAGCCCTAAGACTTTTACTGTGTATGAATTCATAAATTACAGACTAAATGAAAACTACACCTGGGCTGAGTGTTACACTACCCAGTTTGTTCCGCGTTCCGGGCGGTTTAAGTGAGCATTGTTTCCGTATCCGCTCTAGAGCAGGGGTTCTCAACCCGTGGGTCGCGACCCCTCGGGGGGTCGCCAAATTATTTTAGGGGGTCCCCAAATTATTTTTAAAAAAAAAGTATTTTCACGATTTTTCAAAAATAGCAGACCTACAAGCTCGTAGCGCGCCACTTGGTGGCGCGCTATGAGCTTGTAGATCTGCTATTTTTAAATAGCTAAATTATAACAATGCTTAAAACACCAAAAGGGGTTCCCGCCCAAAATGGTTTAAGGTTATTGTAGCAGTCAATTTATATTGGGGGTCGGGAGGGGTGGCGGGGCGGGGGTCCCGAGACGTTGCCAAAGCATTTTCGGGGGTCCCCGGCCAAAAACGTTGAGAACCCCTGCTCTAGAGTCTAGATCGGATCAGCAGCCTGCAAAGCAACTCCATCCCAACCCAGTCTACCATTATAAATAAAACACTCAAACCCACAGGCTGGTGAAAATAGTAGTTTAACTAGTTTAACTAGTAACTAGTAAATTAAGTAAATATATTTTTTTACATTATTACTCATCATTAGAGAGATGACTTCTGCACACCCGGTTTAATTTCACAGCAGGTGCGTACAGGTCCTGGCAGAGCAGCAAACGTTTAGAGAAGGAGGAGAGACCCGCACACCGCCATTTGTACTCAAAATGTAAAAGTAACTAGTTACTTTACTGGTAAAAAGTAATATTACTGAAAGTAACTAGTTACTTAAAGGGGCATTCCACTCATTTTCAACATTTTACTATATCATTAATATACCTTAGTAGTAAAATGTTGAAAATGAGTGGTATTCCCCTTTAAGTTACTCGACAACACTGAGACTAATGCACCAAAATGTCTCTCTTGGTTTCTTTCCCCCTTAATATCTGTTATTCAGAAGTCTGATTTAAGCATATAAAAAAATTAATCATGGAACACGTGGTTAATTAAGGGAGTTTGAAAAATGTTGGTGATACTGAGAGATTGAACATGGTTACTGTAATTCTTAAGTCCTAGTGATTGATTGGCGGGTGAAAAGTTTGCGTGAGGAATGCAGAGAGTGGTGCTTACCTTCAGACTAGTTCCAGACTTTGAGGAAGCTGTCCCAGGACCCTGTTGCCACAGCCATGCCGTCTTCAGTCGTACCAATGCAGCTACAACGGTTGTCATGCCCAGCCAGGACACCTGCAGAGAGAGATAGAGTGAGAGAGCTGTCAGATGCATCTGGGCCACGACCCGTGCTCATAACACATTTAAAAACAGTTGCCGTTATCAGGTGAGATAATCTCGGGGGAAATTCAGTGTACTCAACGATCATCGAACATCAGTTTGGATGATGAGGACAAAAGATGTGGCGATTATATATATATATATGGATTTTGTGTGACATTACTTTTGGAGCAGAGCAGTGATTAGCTGGTAATAGACAGAAGGACAGACACGCAGACAGACGAACGGAGGCGAAAACATAGTCTCTGCCATGCTATCGCCTGACGCCTGTCGGAGACAATTAGGCTTATCCATACAGCCTTATCCATACAGCCTAAATGACTCATTCAGTCACCCATTCAGTTCAGACTGTTGCACATACCTAGAAGTACCACTATGCAGAACACCTCAAATAGGACGAAAGTGACAGCAGTGTTGTCACATCACAGCAACTGTCGTCTTATGTTATTTTATGCTTTTTTTTTGTACCTTATGAACTTTTTCAGTTCAGCTAAATGGATTATAGGATGAATGAATGAATTCATGACATAGCGGTGAAAGAAAGATGATTTTACATGCAATTATATGTCATCAGTTTCAGTTGAGTTTTACAGCGTACATTTCAGTGTTTGGTTTTTCTTTTCTTTTCTTTTAGTATCAATAGATTTAACCAATATTTATTATAGAATCAGAATACAAGTGTGCATATAATATACTATCTTGGCGTTCGGCTCTGCTGCAATTTTCTCCCTGCTCGGCACAACTAAACACCATCATTAAACATAAAGGGAGATAGATATACAATAACAATCCCCCATGGGGAACAGGAATAACAGAGCCCACCGGTGGTGCTGGGGTGGCGGTGGGAGCAAACGGTGCATAACAACAACCAGGAACCATATGCAGAGGAAGGAAGGAAGAATGCATGCAGTCTAGAGCCAAGTTCCAATACCCAAAATCTCGGCCACTCGCTCACTCACACTCGGTCACTCCAGCATGGCAAATTATGGTGAAATTGGTGAGCTGGCGAAATATGTTACCATCTTGTGGACTTCACACAACTTACATGGAGGTCTTTAAATACGTGGCCTGAATACCAGCTAGATTGAACTCTGTTAATAAACAAACTGCAACGATTTACATTCGGCACTGACATTATGCGACCTCCATGCTGGAGCGAGCGAGTGTGAGTGAGCGAGCGAGCGTCCGAGATTTTGGGTAATGGAATTTGGCTTAGGTGAGCTTAAATACCCGGCCTAATTGGTCAGCTGACTGCCACATCAGCGTATGACGTGTGGGTCTTGCAAACACTGTATACACCCATGTAGAAATACAGCATATTAACCCCTCGAATACATTAATGTCCCTTGAGCTCGAGTATACAGCACCTGACCTGAATTAACTTTGCAAGCTACGATGATGACATTTCTCTTTCGGTTTAAGTTAAACGCCAATAACCCTGGTCGGCAAGTTGGATCAGATACATCTGCAGATAATCGGATAATCTGGAAGCAGCCTGCCCTAGATGCGTCTCTCATCTGATCCACAACATACTATGCGGTCGATAGCTGTAAAGTATTCATGTTTTGAACGCAGGGGGCCCTTCCGCTCCTAGTGCAGGTGAGGCTGTGGGGAGGGGAGGCTGCAGCAGTCCCTCTACTGCACCCATTCTGCTGTGGGTAGGGGAGGCTGCAGCACTGCTGTGGGTAGGGGAGGGGAGGCTGCAGCAGTCCCTCTACTGCACCCATTCTGCTGTGGGTAGGTGAGGCTGCAGCAGTCCCTCTACTGCACCCATTCTGCTGTGGGTAGGGGAGGCTGCAGCAGTCCCTCTACTGCACCCATTCTGCTGTGGGTAGGGGAGGCTGCAGCAGTCCCTCTACTGCACCCATTCTGCTGTGGGTAGGGGAGGCTGCAGCAGTCCCTCTACTGCACCCATTCTGCTGTGGGTAGGGGAGGCTGCAGCACTGCTGTGGGTAGGGGAGGCTGCAGCACCGCTGTGGGTAGGGGAGGCTGCAGCACTGCTGTGGGTAGGGGAGGCTGCAGCACTGCTGTGGGTAGGGGAGGGGAGGCTGCAGCAGTCCTTCTACTGCACCCATTCTCGGTAGCAACGGTCCACCATCCCCCCTTTGACCGTGTGTCTTTGCGTGTGTGTGTGTGTGTGTGTGTGTGTGTGTGTGTGTGTGTGTGTGTGTGTGTGTGTGTGTGTGTGTGTGTGTGTGTGATATAATTAGCCTATTGGATAATGGGTGTGTGTGCGTGCTGAAGTACTGATTTATAAAAAGCAGTTGTCTTCCTAAATGGTGTGGGCTTGAGCACCATCTGCTCAAGACCAATGGTCTGTTCAAATATTACTTACACTTCTAGATCTATTTGTACAGCTCCATAAATATTTTACATGACCAAGCTTAACCAAGTGCTTCTCGGTGCTATACACTTCACTCTCTGGTCCTCACTAAACCTTCATTAACCCATTTTGATCTGAGAAAAATGTCTTTTCTGAAAAAGCTGTGTTTCTATGTCAGTTTCTACAAGCTCGTAGCGCACCACTCGTGGCGATTAAATTCCCCCGGTCCTCACTAAACCTTCACTAAATTCCCCTGGTCCTCACTAAACCTTCACTAAATTCCCCTGGTCCTCACTAAACCTTCATTAAATTCCCCTGGTCCTCACTAAACCTTCACTAAATTCCCCTGGTCCTCACTAAACCTTCACTAAATTCCCCTGGTCCTCACTAAACCTTCATTAAATTCCCCTGGTCCTCACTAAACCTTCACTAAATTCCCCAGGTCCTCACTAAACCTTCATTAAATTCCCCTGGTCCTCACTAAACCTTCACTAAATTCCCCCGGTCCTCACTAAATTCCCCTGGTCCTCACTAAACCTTCAATAAATTCCCCTGGTCCTCACTAAACCTTCACTAAATTCCCCTGGTCCTCACTAAACCTTCACTAAATTCCCCTGGTCCTCACAAAACCTTCACTAAATTCCCCCGGTCCTCACTAAATTCCCCTGGTCCTCACTAAACCTTCACTAAATTCCCCTGGTCCTCACTAAACCTTCACTAAATTCCCCTGGTCATCACTAAACCTTCATTAAATTTCCCTGGTCCTCACAAAACCTTCACTAAATTCCCCTGGTCCTCACTAAACCTTCACTAAATTCCCCTGGTCCTCACTAAACCTTCACTAAATTCCCCTGGTCCTCACTAAACCTTCACTAAATTCCCCTGGTCCTCACAAAACCTTAATTAAATTCCCCTGGTCCTCACTAAACCTTCACTAAATTCCCCTGGTCCTCACAAAACCTTCATTAAATTCCCCTGGTCCTCACTAAACCTTCCCTAAATTCCCCTGGTCCTCACTAAACCTTCATTAAATTCCCCTGGTACTCACTAAATTCCCCTGGTCCTCACTAAACCTTCACTAAATTCCCCTGGTCCTCACTAAACCTTCACTAAATTTCCCTGGTCCTCACTAAACCTTCACTAAATTCCCCTGATCCTCACAAAACCTTCACTAAATTCCCCTGGTCCTCACTAAACCTTCAATAAATTCCCCTGGTCCTCACTAAACCTTCACTAAATTCCCCTGGTCCTCACTAAACCTTCACTAAATTCCCCTGGTCCTCACAAAACCTTCACTAAATTCCCCCGGTCCTCACTAAATTCCCCTGGTCCTCACTAAACCTTCACTAAATTCCCCTGGTCCTCACTAAACCTTCACTAAATTCCCCTGGTCATCACTAAACCTTCATTAAATTTCCCTGGTCCTCACAAAACCTTCACTAAATTCCCCTGGTCCTCACTAAACCTCCACTAAATTCCCCTGGTCCTCACTAAACCTTCACTAAATTCCCCTGGTCCTCACTAAACCTTCACTAAATTCCCCTGGTCCTCACCTAACCTTCACTAAATTCCCCTGGTCATCACTAAACCTTCATTACATTTCCCTGGTCCTCACAAAACCTTCACTAAATTCCCCTGGTCCTCACTAAACCTTCACTAAATTCCCCTGGTCCTCACTAAACCTTCACTAAATTCCCCTGGTCCTCACTAAACCTTCACTAAATTCCCCTGGTCCTCACTAAACCTTCACTAAATTCCCCTGGTCCTCACAAAACCTTAATTAAATTCCCCTGGTCCTCACTAAACCTTCACTAAATTCCCCTGGTCCTCACAAAACCTTAATTAAATTCCCCTGGTCCTCACAAAACCTTCACTAAATTCCCCTGGTCCTCACAAAACCTTCACTAAATTCCCCTGGTCCTCACAAAACCTTCATTAAATTCCCCTGGTCCTCACTAAACCTTCACTAAATTCCCCTGGTCCTCACTAAACCTTCATTAAATTCCCCTGGTCCTCACTAAACCTTCACTAAATTCCCCTGGTCCTCACAAAACCTTCACTGAATTCCCCTGGTCCTCACAAAACCTTCACTAAATTCCCCTGGTCCTCACTAAACCTTCACTAAATTCCCCTGGTCCCCACTAAACCTTCACTAAATTCCCCTGGTCCTCACAAAACCTTCACTAAATTCCCCCGGTCCTCACTAAACCTTCACTAAATTCCCCTGGTCCTCACTAAACCTTCATTAAATTCCCCTGGTCCTCACTAAATTCCCCTGGTCCTCACTAAACCTTCATTAAATTCCCCTGGTCCTCACTAAATTCCCCTGGTCCTCACTAAACCTTCACTAAATTCCCCTGGTCCTCACAACCTTCACTACATTTCCCTGATCCTCACAAAACCTTCACTAAATTCCCCTGGTCCTCACTAAACCTTCACTAAATTTCCCTGGTCCTCACTAAACCTTCATTAAATTCCCCTGGTCCTCACAAAACCTTCATTAAATTCCCCTGGTCCTCACTAAACCTTCACTAAATTCCCCTGGTCCTCACTAAACCTTCACTAAATTCCCCCGGTCCTCACTAAATTCCCCTGGTCCTCACTAAACCTTCACTAAATTCCCCCGGTCCTCACTAAATTCCCCTGGTCCTCACTAAACCTTCACTAAATTCCCCTGGTCCTCACTAAACCTTCACTAAATTCCCCGGTCCTCACTAAACCTTCACTAAATTCCCCCGGTCCTCACTAAACCTTCACTAAATTCCCCTGGTCCTCACAAAACCTTCACTAAATTCCCCTGGTCCTCACAAAACCTTCACTAAATTCCCCTGGTCCTCACAAAACCTTCATTAAATTCCCCTGGTCCTCACTAAACCTTCACTAAATTCCCCTGGTCCTCACTAAACCTTCACTAAATTCCTCTGGTCCTCACAAAACCTTCACTAAATTCCCCTGGTCCTCACTAAACCTTCACTAAATTCCCCTGGTCCTCACTAAACCTTCACTAAATTCCCCTGGTCCTCACTAAACCTTCACTAAATTCCCCTGGTCCTAAATTTAAACCAGGTTTAGTATATCACAACAAAGTACATCCCACTGAACGTCCAGTTCTAAAACGACCCAAACACCAGGGCGCATATCATAAAAACACTATTCCATTCAAAGTATGACTCCCCAGTTCATGGGGCCCGTGGGCTTGTAACACAATTATCAGATGGTAAGCCACGTCCTACGGTGAAGAGTTCTGAAAACGTGTCCACCATCCCCCCTTCGACCCTGTGGCTCACCTGCAAGGTCGCCCTTGAGGACATCCCAGATATTGGCGTTGAAGTCGTCGTAGCCGGCCAACAGCAGGCGTCCGCTCTTGGAGAACGAGATGGAGGTGATGCCGGCGATGATTTTGCTATCGGAGAAGATCACCATCTCCTGGTCGGCACGCAGGTCAAACAGCCGGGCGGTGGCGTCGTCCGAGCCCGAGCAAAAAGCGTTGCCGTTGGGGAAGAACTGGAGAAGAGAGGTTGGGAGAATTTAATCCGGATCAGAGGTGTAATGGTGATATTTTTTAGTAGTGTATGAGAGTTTTAGACACACACTAGGGCTTTCACTTCTAGTGATTTTTACTAGTTGACTAGTTGTTTAACCCATTTTGACCTGAGATCAGATTCTTGAATAGTCGACTAGTTGCTTAAAGCCGCATGCACGCATGCACGCATGCACGCACGCACGCACGCACGCACGCACACACACACACACACTTAAAGTACAAACAAAAAAGTTTGCTTTAAGTTTGGAGAAATCTTTTCTTCTTCGATGGAGGAGGAGGCATTCTCATTGCATGCATTGCAAACAGAACACCACAGAAGCAACAGGCTACTGGAGCCATACTGCTGTGTTGCTTACACTGTGCATGAGAACGCTCATCAGGTAAACAGTTAAACCTGTTGTCATGCAAAGCATCCATTTGATTTTTGGTACTCGACACGTCATGAATCTAGTGGGGCGCGCTCTCCGCGTTACGTTAAGTAAACACTGGTGCGTTACTTCAGTGTTTCCCAACCTATGTGCCGCGGCACTTTAGTGTGCCGTTTGAAATGGCCAGGTGTGCCGTTAGATTTGAGTGAAAGTAACCCCCGTCCATTGTTGCGTCGTTGTTGTTGCTGCCCAACGTCCATTCAGTAAAACGACCCTCGGCCCTAGAAATGTTAATGCATTGCTAATGTATGGCTGACGACGGCACCGCCAGCCCCGCGCCGCCTGGGGGGCGGGGTGGTTACAACAACAACAACCACGACTAGCAACGCGGCGCCTACAAAGAAAGCGTGAGGAGTAGCCTACATGAAATTTGGCTTCACGTTTACTGGGGATACATCTAATCCGATTCCACTGTGCATCGTTTGTGGAGACAAGCTTGCAAACAGCGCTATGGTTCCCAGTAAGCTGCAGCAGCGTCCCCTTGAAACCAACCATGATCAACTCGCTACAAAAGGACAAATACGTTTTCGTGAGTTTGAAAGTTAAAAAGGAGAAAGACACAGCGAAGCAGGCAAGTGACTTGATACGCACTGCAGTACCACCGTGACCGAGGTTTATGAAAAAGCCTTGGAATAAAAAAAAATCACAGAGCTCATGACAAAGAATCTGCTTACGCGCATGGATAACCTGCACATATTTCGGACCAAAGTCGCCCTCTGGCGGCAGGCTGTGGACAAGGGAATCTGGGCAAGCTTGACATGTTTCCGTGCAGCTGGATAGTGGATACCCATGCAATCGTGATTTGTGTGGGGTCATTTCGGAGCATTTGAAAACTCACAGAAATGAAGATTAAGACCATTGTATTGTGGCCAAAGATTTTTGGATTTTTTTCTTTACAAATGTAAAGAAATGTAAGAAACTAAGAAAAAGAAACTGAGACAGTGTCTCTGTACTTTTCTTTGTCTTTAAAGTTACTAGACCTGTACGTGCCCGTCGGCTACCGGGGGGGGGGGGACATTTTCGATGACGTCCCACCGGGAAATAACATTGATTGTTGCGCAACAGACGCTCCCAGCCTGTGGAACGATGCGATCGGTTTTGATATCAATAATCTCCGTCCTTTTGATCAATCTCTGTCCTGAGCGCTGGGCGTTACTAATTGATAGGGTGGAGAACTTCGTCCTTGCCGCTCAGGGTGTTAACTGTCTGTCTGTGTCCCACATGGAGATCTCTGTATCTGCCTGTGTGTGAAGAGGGCAAACTGTCTGTCTGTGTCCCACATGGAGATCTCTGTATCTGCCTGTGTGTGAAGAGGACAAACTGTCTGTCTGTGTCCCACATGGAGATCTCTGTATCTGCCTGTGTGTGAAGAGGGCAAACTGTCTGACTGTGTCCCACATGGAGATCTCTGTATCTGCCTGTGTGTGAAGAGGGCAAACTGTCTGTCTGTGAAAAGTGGACTGGTTAGGTAGGCTAATCAATTGTCAGGTGTGGGGTTACCATGACAATCAATTGGCTGAGGCAGAGGCTGGAAATTGCACAGGTGAGGGGATTTAGGCTGATTAGGCCCACTGGCAGAGTCTGACCAGAGCCTTAGGCCGGCCTAGTGGCTGATGCAGTAAGTTGTCCATCTCTGTTCCCTGGAGTGTGCAGTCCCTTCCTTGGAAGGTTTTTCTCTTTTTGATATATATATCCCCATAAAACACAATTTGAATTAAGTTTAGAAAAACATCTCTGGAAAAATAAAAATTGTCAAGAAACTTGTGCTGTGAATGACAATGCAATACGGTGTGCACGTGTCTATACACATGGCGAGTGGAAGCTAGTGACAAAAAGGTTGTAAAGGAGACTTACTCCAATGGCGTTGATGTCCGACTCATGGCCGGTGAAGGTCTGACAGCACACTCCTTCTCTGGCGTCCCACAGCTTGCAGCTCATGTCGCACGATGCCGACACAAAGCAGTTGTTGTCGGACCCTATGGCCAGGCTCATGACGTCACCCATGTGGCCGGCGAATGTGGTCACCTGAAGGCCGGTCTCAATGTCCCACAGAGCACTGCGGCGGGGGGGGGGGATTGGGGACACCATCAGTGATATGGTTGAATGGTAGTAACTAACAGCTGTTACCAGGGGGTCATCCCTATGTTCCCCAGGTTCTATGTTCCCCACTCACCCGGCCCCCCAAAAAAGGTTCTATGTTCCCCTCTTAACCAAAAAGAGGTTCTATGTTCCCCACTCGAAAAAGGTTCTATGTTCCCCGCTTAACCAAAAAGAGGTTCTATGTTCCCCACTCGAAAAAGGTTCTATGTTCCCCACATAACTAAGAAAAGGTTCTATAAAAGGTTCTATGTTCCCCACATAACTAAGAAAAGGTTCTATAAAAGGTTCTATGTTCCCCACATAACTAAGAAAAGGTTCTATAAAAGGTTCTATGTTCCCCACATAACTAAGAAAAGGTTCTATAAAAGGTTCTATGTTCCCCACATAACTAAGAAAAGGTTCTATAAAAGGTTCTATGTTCCCCACTCAACCATGGAGGCTGTGGACAGTTCAGAAGTTAACATGTTATTATGAAAAAAAGGGAAAGGGGGGGGGGGGGGGGCTGACAATGATGTCAGTGGTGGAAAGTAACCAACTACATTTAGGTAAGTACTGTACAAGTACAATTTTGAGCCATTTGTATTTCATTTGTGTACCGGTATTTACTTCCTGTACTTTTGCTACTACAGTACCTCCACTACATCTCAGAGGCAGATGTTGTACTTTTACTACTACAGTACCTCCACTACATCTCAGAGGCAGATGTTGTACTTTTACTCCACTAGGTTTATTTGAAAATGTACTAGTTACCTTGTAGATTTTCATTATTTTGACAAAACATACAGTAACCACTTTAGCCCACATTTCGGCCATTTGAAAATAGCCGATCTACAAGCTCACAATGTGTCGCTATGCAACGCATTGTGATCTTGTAGATCTGCTATTTGAAATAAATGTCGAAATGGGACATTCTGCATAATAAGTACTTTTACTTTTGGTACTTGAAGTGTATTTTGATGAATACCTTTTGTTTTGAATTACGGACTTTTACTTATTTCTATATTGCAGTATTGATACTTTTACATAAGTAAAGAAATGTAGTTCTTTAACTAAATGATGGAGTTGGTAACCAAATGGAGCCTTGTAGATCTTTAACTCTTGAGAGCGCAATATGAAGCCAAATGGACCCGCATGGGTCCATTTGGCTTCATTTTACGCTCTCAAGACTTAGAAATGTATTAATTCACCCGATCCCCAAGAAATCAAGCCATAGTATGGGCTCCAATCAGCAAGCATCCATTCCATACGAATGGTGATAGTTGGATCCAATGGCCCCAACCAGTTGGGTGGGTTGGGGGAAATCAGCCTTTTCTTTGGGTGATTCAATGTTAAGATGTATCTAGGCTATCATATATTTATCATCTATCATTTATCATTTATCATTTGATTGACGATTTCTCTCCTAATGGTACCACATTCAATACAGCATGGAAATGTGGACAAAAATCGTATCCAACGATAACAAAATAATCTAGGTTTTGTGTCTGAGAGGCTAAATGTCATCAAATGGTGCTCCGTGGCTCAATAAATAATGGGCCTTGATATGAAAAGGGTTGAAAACCACTGCAGTACAATGTGTGGCACCAAGAGACTGGGCTCACATGTATACTTTCTGACTGGTTATCTGAGTGATTAGGTTTACTTTGTTTTGTAGGTTAACCCATTTTGACCTGAGATCAGATTCTAAAAATGTCTTCTACATCCTGACAGTTTTCTGAAAAAGCTACGTTTCTATGTCAGTCGTTCTTCGATTTTTCAAAAATAGCAGACCTACAAGCTCGTAGCGCGCCACTCGGTGGCGCGCTATGAGCTTGTAGATCTGCTATTTTTCAATAGCTAAAGCATAACATGATGCTAACACCAAAAGGGGTTCCCGCACAAAATGTATTAATGGGTGTTGTAATTTTGTTGTAGAATATTATTGGTATATATTCCTTTTCTGTACTTGGATTGGTTTCTTTTTCAACTGAATGTTACGGTATTCTTAGTAAAATCTCCTGTGGACAGGTGGTGAAAATTAGCAATTGTGCCAACACACTGCATCATTGTACAACCAGCAGGTCTTTGTGAAAAGCCATAACAGAGATAAGTGCATTTTTGGCTACGCTCATTAAAGTTTAATATGGATTCCATCTTTATAATGGGTGGTTTCTGACTAATACGATAACCACTAATTGCTACAGGTTGCATTCAAATGTGTCCTAAAAGCATCCGTTTTCAAAGGCATACCTAAATGAAAAACAAAAACTAAATGCAAAAATTACAAGCTGATGCTAATAATGTGTCCTATACTGGTCTCATAATTTGAGCGCTTTGGATATTTATTATTATTTTGTATATCTTTGGGGACAAACTATAGGAATTCACACAAACAAAAAAAGGTGGAAATGTGAAGTGCCAGCAGCAGTATCATCCTCAGCAGTGTGGGTGCAGTGCTCTCTACTCACCAGCTGGTGTCTCCAGAGGTAGTGAGGATTTTGGTGTCATCAATAAAGCGAGCGCAGGACAGGTAACCTGATGGTAATGAGTTGAAGACGGGTCACTCGATGGGTAGTTTCGCGTAGCCAGACAACTATTCCACAATCTCCCAATGCTATATAGAGACTGGAACTACACCTCCCGAAATCCAAGTAAGGAAGCTGCCATTTCCGTTCACGAAAATATATTTTAAAATATCTTTAGGCTACATTTATTTATTTTTATTTCCTTTTCTTCTAAGCAACAAGCTATATATTCTTAGATGTTTTCTATTTATATTAGGATAAATTTGCGTGACTGTAAAGACGAAACGGAAGTGGGGAGGAGGCTCCACTTCCACTTTATATTTTACTCATGATAGCTTTTCCATCGCTCCAGACTGTATGACGGAAGCATTTGGAAATTGCGAGAGGCAACAGTCTGGCAACGCGAGACTAGGCTACTCAATGGGCTATATGCAGACAGAATAACTCTTCCTACTTCCGGGCCATTTTCTTACTTCCTTCACAAGTGTTACCGATGATACTAATTCATTAAGGCTCTGTTCCATTTAGTGTGCAGTGGTTCTCAAACTTTTTTAAATTTCAAGGACCCCCATAACTCTGAGAGTTACACACCCGTACGGGGCCATTTGAAACTCACTCAAGGACACTTTGCAGAGAGTTTCCAGTGAGCCAACACGCACAATAACAGCACCAGGAAGCTGTTTGACCAGAATGGAACAGAGCCTTCATTAGAGAGTATGCGCATGCTTAAAGTGAATGGCACATCGAGTGGCAAATCGAGTGGCAAAGCAACAGGAAAAGTGAGTTTAACATTGTTTAATGTTGTTTAATGCAATCAGATAGGACTTTTCTGTTTGGTGTATGGGCTACTGTCAAGGCCAGAAAGTAGTTTTTTGCCACTCATTAGGCATTCCTGCATAACTTCCGGGTTTGATGATGATGTCACGCGCATACCCTCTATTGGAATCATCGGCAACACCTGTGAAGGAAGTAGGGTAGTGGCCCAAGTTCTTTCCAAAATGGCGTGCATGCATAGAGCCCATTGGGAGGTGCTGATAAACACGGTACAGCAAAAATAAGGCTGTGGTTTTATTTTTTTAAGGACAAGGCTTAAGGCTTCAGTTGAGAACAGCAAGGGAAACCTGGTACTCTGATTGGAGCTTGCGTGTGTTAGCGTACAATTTCCAATTTAGTAGAACTGAGAAAACTGCACCTTTCTTCGTCCTTTTTTTCTTTCCAAACTTGACTACGGTAGCGGTGGTCTCAAAAACATAAGGGAAACTTTGACAGGAAAAGACTCGCTCACCGTATAGAAAATAGAAGTAAAACTCCTTAAACGGAGACTTTATTTTATAATGCTCATAAAGTGCTCTGTGCTCAAAGTGCAATTAAAAAGCAAACGTTTCGGTCCTAGGACCTCCTAGGACATATAGCACTGACGAAGGTCCTAGGACCGAAACGTTTGCTTTTTAATTGCACTTTGAGCACAGAGCACTTTATGAGCATGATAAAATAAAGAAAAAATATTTTCCTAAGTCTCAGTTTAAGGTGGTTTACTTCTATTTTCACTCGGTGAGCGAGTCTTTTCCTGTCAAAGTTTCAATTTAGTAGAACAACACAATGTAATACATCAAGCACATAGAAATAAGAACCTAATATCTGTCTAATAACAGTGAAGCTATGAGTATACATTATAGAGTTATATGTCTACATAAAATGCTATCTAAATTGCATACGTTTAGTCTTTGCATACGTGCCTGTAAGGTCGTCGAGGCTAGTGCAAGACTGCTACGCAGCTACAGCCAAGTGCTACGGGCTAAGATGGGAGTCTGAAGAGGTGAGTTTTCAGACTATACAAAAGCACATCTTGGTACATCTTAGCTGGGCCCGCCCCGCTCACCTGAATGTCCCTCCAACTCGCGGGTGACGCGCACCGCCGCCGCCCTCAGGTTGTAGATGGAGCAGAGGTTGTCCAGCCCTCCGCAAGCCACGAAGTTGCCGGAGGGTGAGTAGGCGCACGTCATTACCCAGGATGATTTGAGGGGGATGGCGTGCATCTGGAGGAATGGAATATTATTTAAACATGGTACAAATCCTAAATCCTTCAATTCAACTAGTGTGTGTTTTTGACAGCAAATTTTAATTTAGTTTTAGTCATAGTCTCTGGAATAAAATTCCCACTTAGTTTTTAGTCACATTTTAGTCATCTGAAATATTTTAGGGTTTAGTGATTTTAGTTGACTAAATCTACAATTTATTGACGTAATTGACGTAATGAATCAAAATATCCCTCATTACCCTTGACGTAAATGACGTAATTGCTTTATTCCCTATAATCGGGGGCTTAATGTAGCAAACTTTAGCTTGTTTGGCTTGTTCGGCCGATGTAATCTACCTAAAACCGGCCAAAATCCTCGCGTGCACACTCTCGCTCGCACGCACGCGTGCGGTATTTATGTGCATCGCTGCGTAAAATGCAATATTTGGGGCTTGATTAGAGCTTAATTTGACTTAGTTATTAAAATAAACGATGATAGCTTAGCATCCCGGACATCTGACTGTGTAACACGGCTAGCGGATGTTGTGATCAGCTGACCGGAAATTACCTCGCCAGATTCCCTCTATTCGGTCAAAATCGGCATAATGGTGAAGTTACCGCCACCATCAGGACTCAGTGTCTAATACTATAGGATTACCGTGTTAGAATGAGATATAGTGTGTATGTCAAAGATTTTTCTATTGGCATTAAAATGATGAATTAAACATATGAATAGTGCAGGTAGAAGGCACAATCCACTGTTAATTAAACATATGAATAGTGCAGGTAGAAGGCACAATCCACTGTTAATTAAACATGTGAATAGTGCAGGTAGAAGGCACAATCCACTGTTAATTAAACATGAATAGTGCAGGTAGAAGGCACAATCCACTGTTAATTAAACATATGAATAGTGCAGGTAGAAGGCACAATCCACTGTTAATTAAACATATGAATAGTGCAGGTAGAAGGCACAATCCACTGTTAATTAAACATATGAATAGTGCAGGTAGAAGGCACAATCCACTGTTAATTAAACATGTGAATAGTGCAGGTAGAAGGCACAATCCACTGTTAATTAAACATATGAATAGTGCAGGTAGAAGGCACAATCCACTGTTAATTAAACATATGAATAGTGCAGGTAGAAGGCACAATCCACTGTTAATTAAACATATGAATAGTGCAGGTAGAAGGCACAATCCACTGTTAATTAAACATATGAATAGTGCAGGTAGAAGGCACAATCCACTGTTAATTAAACATATGAATAGTGCAGGTAGAAGGCTCAATCCACTGTTAATTAAACATATGAATAGTGCAGGTAGAAGGCACAATCCACTGTTAATTAAACATATGAATAGTGCAGGTAGAAGGCTCAATCCACTGTTAATTAAACATATGAATAGTGCAGGTAGAAGGCTCAATCCACTGTTAATTAAACATATGAATAGTGCAGGTAGAAGGCACAATCCACTGTTAATTAAACATATGAATAGTGCAGGTAGAAGGCACAATCCACTGTTAATTAGGGTGGCCATAAGAGGGTTAATGGTGTCGTAATGGCCGATTTTATACTTGGTTGCATTCTGAAAATGGCCGATCTACAAGCTCACAGTGCGTTGCAGCGCAATGAACACTGTCTGGAACTTGCAATTCTTTTTTATTTTTTTATTTTATTAGGTCGACTTTTTGGTCGTTAGACATTCATCAGGACAGACATTGTGAAACTGTGTAAAAATGGACCCTGGGTAGTTGGTCCAAAGACAAAAATAGGATAGCTCTGCTGTCTGGAAGAAAAACCACCTCCAATGGATTTAGGAGGTTTTCACCCAAAGCACTTTTTAATACTTTCCATTGGTTTAATTTTTTTTAACCAACACACAGATGTAAAGGGTGTTCAATAGCATTGATTTATGAAAAAAAGAAAAAGAAAAAAAGGAAAAAACCTCAAAAATGGAATTGGGTGGTTTCTTCCGGACAGCAACGATTATGCAATGAGAGCCTAGAACTCTAGATAGAACATGTATACATTTCAAGTAGAGATGTCCCGATACTGTATCGGTATCGGGAAAAGTATCGGATCGGCCCTTATTTGTCATATCGGGTCATATCGGTATCGGTGAAAATGCCAGTCTAACCACAGATCCGACACAGGGGTAAGGGGTTGACACTATGGCAGGTAAATAAAATGTTGGGAAATGTGGAATTTGCTTTGGAGTTGCCCAAACTGCAAGTGCACATTTGAGTGAGGAGTCTGCTATAAACACAACACGAGATATATAGCTAGATAGCTATAAACACAACCTGAAATCACGACACTGGTATCGGTATTCAGTATCGGTATTCGGTATAGGTATCGGCTAACACAGAAATTGAGGTATCAGGATCGGATCGGAAGCGAAAAAAGTGTATCGGGGCATCCCTAATTTCAAGTACACAGTAAAGGGCCCACCAAGCCCACCAAGCCCACCAAACCCACCAAGCCCACCAAACCCACCAAGCCCACCAAACCCACCAAGCCCACCAAACCCACCAAGCCAACCAAACCCACCAAACCCACCAAACCCACCAAGCCCACCAAACCCACCAAGCCCACCAAGCCCACCAAACCCACCAAACCTACCAAGCCCACCAAACCCACCAAGCCCACCAAACCCACCAAACCCACCAAACCCACCAAGCCCACCAAGCCCACCAAACCCACCAAACCCACCAAACCTACCAAACCCACCAAGCCCACCAAGCCCACCAAACCCACCAAACCCACCAAACCCACCAAGCCTACCAAACCCACCAAACCCACCAAACCTACCAAGCCCACCAAGCCCACCAAACCCACCAAACCCACCAAGCCCACCAAGCCCACCAAACCCACCAAGCCCACCAAACCTACCAAGCCCACCAAACCCACCAAGCCCACCAAACCTACCAAATCCACCAAGCCCACCAAGCCCACCAAGCCCACCAAACCTACCAAGCCCACCAAACCCACCAAGCCCACCAAACCCACCAAACCCACCAAACCCACCAAGCCCACCAAACCTACCAAGCCCACCAAACCCACCAAGCCCACCAAACCTACCAAGCCCACCAAACCCACCAAGCCCACCAAACCCACCAAACCCACCAAGCCCACCAAACCCACCAAGCCCACCAAGCCCACCAAACCCACCAAGCCCACCAAACCTACCAAGCCCACCAAACCCACCAAGCCCACCAAACCTACCAAATCCACCAAGCCCACCAAGCCCACCAAGCCCACCAAGCCCACCAAACCCACCAAACCTACCAAGCCCACCAAACCCACCAAACCCACCAAACCCACCAAACCCACCAAGCCCACCAAGCCCACCAAACCCACCAAACCCACCAAACCTACCAAACCCACCAAGCCCACCAAGCCCACCAAACCCACCAAGCCCACCAAGCCCACCAAGCCCACCAAGCCCACCAAGCCACCAAGCCCACCAAACCCACCAAACCCACCAAACCCACCAAACCCACCAAGCCTACCAAACCCACCAAACCTACCAAGCCCACCAAGCCCACCAAGCCCACCAAGCCCACCAAACCCACCAAGCCCACCAAACCCACCAAACCCACCAAGCCCACCAAACCTACCAAGCCCACCAAGCCCACCAAACCCACCAAGCCCACCAAGCCCACCAAACCCACCAAGCCCACCAAACCTACCAAGCCCACCAAGCCCACCAAACCCACCAAACCCACCAAGCCCACCAAACCCACCAAGCCCACCAAACCCACCAAACCCACCAAGCCCACCAAACCCACCAAGCCCACCAAACCCACCAAGCCCACCAAACCCACCAAACCCACCAAGCCCACCAAGCCCACCAAGCCCACCAAACCCACCAAGCCCACCAAACCCACCAAGCCCACCAAACCTACCAAGCCCACCAAACCCACCAAGCCCACCAAACCCACCAAGCCCACCAAGCCCACCAAGCCCACCAAGCCCACCAAGCCCACCAAGCCCACCAAGCCCACCAAGCCCACCAAGCCCACCAAGCCCACCAAGCCCACCAAGCCCACCAAACCCACCAAACCCACCAAGCCCACCAAGCCCACCAAGCCCACCAAACCCACCAAGCCCACCAAACCCACCAAGCCCACCAAACCCACCAAGCCCACCAAACCTACCAAGCCCACCAAGCCCACCAAGCCCACCAAACCTACCAAGCCCACCAAGCCCACCAAACCCACCAAACCCACCAAGCCCACAAAACCCACCAAGCCCACCAAACCCACCAAACCCACCAAGCCCACCAAACCCACCAAGCCCACCAAACCCACCAAGCCCACCAAACCCACCAAGCCCACCAAACCCACCAAGCCCACCAAACCCACCAAGCCCACCAAACCCACCAAGCCCACCAAGCCACTACCATTGTTTGGCACATGATGCCTTAACCCATTTTGACCTGAGATCAGATTCTAAAAATGTCTTCTACATCCCGACAGTTTTCTGAAAAAGCTATGTTTCTATGTCAGTGGTTCTTCGATTCTTCAAAAATAGCAGACCAGATCTACTATTTTTCAATAGCTAAAGCATAACATAATGCTTACACCAAAAGGGGTTCCTCCAAAATGGGTTTTAACCCATTTAGGACTCTACAGATTCTACAAAATGTCTTCAAAATCATCAGTTTTCTGAAAAACCTATGTACCTACAGTATATCAGTGGTTTTCAAACTATTTCATGTCAATGACCCCAACAATTATCTAATAATCTGAAAATATGTTATTCCATGCCCCCCCAGAAGCAAAGATAAGAGCCACATTTTCACGATTTAAAAAAAATGGCACATCTACAAGTACAACTACTACCTTTAAGAATGATGGCCGTTCCTACCTTGTTTGTGGTGTAGGTGTCCCAAATAATGAGTTTGCCATCCTGGGAGGCACTAACCATAAGCCTGAATGAGACAAAAAACAACAACAACAACAACGATTAAAGTTTTCCTTCAAACAGCCGCCAATCCCACCATCAGTCCAAAATGACGCACAAGCACAACCCGGTATCCTCAAGAGCTGCCACGTCAATGTTCCCCAGGCATCTACCTGCTCACACATAGGTTTATGATATGCATTTACTGAGGTGCACAGGTGCATTTCTTTACTTAACTCGCCCTGTCTACTGTAATAAGACAGAATATACTATTAAAAGGAGTGTTGCTTATTATTAAATATCTTAGTGTTAGTTGGACTGATTAACCACTGAAGTGCCATTTCAAAAATAGCCAATCTACAAGTTCACAAGGCGTTGTGTTGTAGATTTTAGAAATACATTGAAAATGTTTTGCCCAAATGCCCAAAATAGGGGCGCCAGGTCCAAAGTGCAGCACCACCAAAACACCCGAGTAGACCACCTCGGTAGTGGTGGACCACCAAAACACCCGAGTAGACCACCTCGGTAGTGGTGGACCACCAAAACACCCGAGTAGACCACCTCGGTAGTGGTGGACCACCAAAACACCCGAGTAGACCACCTCGGTAGTGGTGGGCCACCAAAACACCCGAGTAGACCACCTCGGTAGTGGTGGACCACCAAAACACCCGAGTAGACCACCTCGGTAGTGGTGGGCCAGTAAACACCCGAGTAGACCACCTCGGTAGTGGTGGGCCACCAAAACACCCGAGTAGACCACCTCGGTAGTGGTGGGCCACCAAAACACCCGAGTAGACCACCTCGGTAGTGGTGGGCCACCAAAACACCCGAGTAGACCACCTCGGTAGTGGTGGACCACCAAAACACCCGAGTAGACCACCTCGGTAGTGGTGGACCACCAAAACACCCGAGTAGACCACCTCGGTAGTGGTGGGCCACCAAAACACCCGAGTAGACCACCTCGGTAGTGGTGGACCACCAAAACACCCGAGTAGACCACCTCGGTAGTGGTGGACCACCAAAACACCCGAGTAGACCACCTCGGTAGTGGTGGACCACCAAAACACCCGAGTAGACCACCTCGGTAGTGGTGGACCACCAAAACACCCGAGTAGACCACCTCGGTAGTGGTGGGCCACCAAAACACCCGAGTAGACCACCTCGGTAGTGGTGGACCACCAAAACACCCGAGTAGACCACCTCGGTAGTGGTGGACCACCAAAACACCCGAGTAGACCACCTCGGTAGTGGTGGGCCACCAAAACACCCGAGTAGACCACCTCGGTAGTGGTGGACCACCAAAACACCCGAGTAGACCACCTCGGTAGTGGTGGGCCACCAAAACCCCCGAGTAGACCACCTCGGTAGTGGTGGGCCAGTGCCCACAGACAGTACCCACTAGTATAGAGGGTATGCGTGTGACATCATCATCAAACCCGGAAGTTATGCAGGAATGCCTACTGAGTGGCAAAAACCTACTTTCTGGCCTTGACAGCCCATGCATCCAAAAAGAGTCTGATTGCATTAAACAACGTTAAACTATGTTAAACTCACTTTGCATGTTGCTTTGCCACTCGATTTGCCACTCGATGTGCCATTCACTTTAAGCATGCGCATACCCTCTATTGAGTCCAGTGTAAATTTAACTGGAAGAAATGTCGTGACGACAGCGAGGACAGCTTTTGGTACAGATGCAGGCTTCAGTTGCACCATGTTATTGTTGCCTTTTATAGAGAGCTCCCAGGTGCCCCGTCAGTCAGTGTGGCTGCCGTCGGTTGCTACCTGGGCGAATCAAAACGGGAGTAACCACAGCGACGGACGGGTCCCCCAACGGTGGCTCCCATCGCTCATCTCATCATTTTGTGATGAGAGAGCAAATGCAGCACAGTATTACATCATCAGCTCCCCAGACCTGATGTGCAAACAAAAGCCGTTGTGCAGGAGCTCAGTCCGAAGTTAAAGGCTCTGGAAATGCTCGACAGGCCAAGGATGGTGAGAGGAGCAGTCTGGTGAGCACCAGTAGTCCTACTCCTAAGAGGACAACTGTCACTCATTGCGTTTAGAAAAAGACCATTTGTTACCATGTGGCATATGAGTAAAAAAAATCTACTGATTTAGTGATTTTGCTGCAACGGGCCTGACCTTTGTCCTAAATTCAAGCCCTATCAGTTGACCCCGGGAAAAAAAAGGGATTTGTTTGCCAAAGTTTTCCCTTGAACCACTGTCACGCTCCACTCTTTTTCTGCCCGAGTAAGATGCTTAGCGGAGATTGCAACGCATTATCTGACTTTCCAAACACACTCCAATAACGTTGAAGAAGAATTAATTAGCTCTCACCTTGCTAGATTAGCACAGCGATGGGGGCTACATTTACTGATTGGAAATGTTTCATTTAAAATATTTCTTTTGTTTATCTTAGAACCGCTGAATATAGTCTTTGACACTTTCAAAGTTACTAAAAGACTTGCGAACAAAGATTTTAAGGGAGTAAAAACAAACATTATCTGCCAATATGAAGTATGTTAGCAGCTTTAAACGCTAATAAGGTCAGTTTTAGTCTTTAGCTTTGAGCTAAGCTATAGCGTCTACACAGGAAAACCCTAGCCTTTTAGTTAAAAAGAAAAAGAAAAAGGTGAACTGTTGATGCATGTTAAAGTCCATCGAGTACAGTAGGTGGTAGTTAATGGTATCAGCATTGGTCAGAGACGGCTATGTGATGGCTATCTTTTGCCAGTAGGATAGGTTTAATCTCTGTCTCTGCAAATTCAAGTGGAGTCACTGACTAGGGTACTAAAAATAGTAGCGACGACATAGGGGGCCGATAGATCACTGTTCTTTCTGCCCTGCATTCTGAGTGGCTGGCTGCACCACGGCAGGTGGATCAATACAGACCTAAAGATGAACTCTAGCATCTCTCATCATAATCTCACATTTGGCAAAAATAGACATGTTGTGAGCTTGTAGATCAGCTTCTTTTGGCAAAGGCGTTTGGTGTAGGTCTGTTAGCCTGGCTAATAAGCCAGACCGAATCAGCCGTTGGCAAAAAAGTAATTGCCTGCCGGCGGATTACGGTCTGGAGAGGCTCAATTGTACGCCCATTTCCTACACCAGAGAACTGGTGTGGCCAATCGGGACACGGTATGCAATATGGGCGGGCTTTGGTACAGTGACGTTCAATGCTTGAGACCTTTGACTGACAGTAGCTCTGACCAATTGCGTCAAAGAGAAAATGTTTGAACCCGCCCCCCGGGAAACAAGATCCATACACAGCATCTCCAGACTCAAATACCACACGACAGTGTGATTTGAGTCTGGCTTATTAGCCAGGCTATAGGTCTGTAGGAGGAAACAAAAAAACCTCACACCTGTGTGAACTGAGCGGTGCAACTATACTTGTATTGGCATAGTTACTGTACTGTACTATAGTCTGTACTGTACCGTACGGTGTTCTGTACTGTGTACTGTTCTCTCTGTACAGTTCTGTACAGTACGATTTTAATAGCTATATAGTGCACAGTGTGAAGCTCAACAGTGCCACTTGAAGGTAGGTCACCCAGCGATATTGCAGCTGTTGATACTTGATACTCCAAACAGACATGCATAGGGACACACGCAGCCAGTCATTAGAGAGGTGTGCGCCGCTCAAAAACATATGGAAGTCAACTTAGGTCAAGTATAGAGGGTCAAGTAGTGTGTAGAGGGTATGCGCATGCATAAAGTGAGTGGCAAATCGAGTGGCAAAGTGAGTTTAACATTTAACCAATTTAGACCTGAGGACGAATCTAAAAAATGATCCTATGTCAGTGGTGCTCACCCTTTTTCACATCAAGGACCCCCAGAATTATCTGTATTTGGCCGCGGACCCCCATTTGAAAATATGTAGTTCCAGGGCCCCCGCCCAGAAGCAAAGATTTGAGTTAAAAATGTTCACTCTGAAAGGATATATAAACAAAGATTTGCGCCACATTCTCATGATTTTCCAAAAATAGCAGATCTACAAGCTTATAGCGCGGCACTCGGTGCCGCACTATGAGCTTGTAGATCTGCTATTTTTCAACAGCTAAAGCATAACATAATGCTTAAAACACCAAAAGGGCTTCCCGCCCAGAATGTCGTTGAATGCAATCAGATAGGACTTTTCTGTTTGGATGTAGGGGCTGTCAAGGCCAGGAAGTTTTTTTTTTGCCACTCAGTAGGCGTTCCCGCATAACTTCCGGGTATGACGATAATGTCCCGCGCATACCCTCTATCGAGGGTTTACATGGTTATGGTCCCTTCAGAGACACAGAAATCACAAACACTACAAGGGGGGGGGAGAAATTAAGTTATCTAGGTCTAAGCAAGCATTGGTGAGCTCAGTGGTAAAGGTGAGGCTTGGAAAATGAGAGAGACTCTGCCGCACACTGAGGTGTCAAAGCAGTTTGCCAGGGGACTGGTTTGTGCCAACATGTTCTCTGTGGACAGCAGCACACTACACTACAGCACACACACTACAGCAGCACACCTGCTACATTGTGCCTGAATGAAATTACTTTGAGTCAGTGTTCCAGTGCATGGCATAGATTTTAGCCAGATGCCCCTTCAGTATCCGTCTGGTCTTCATCTGAATTCGGCCGACAGGTTCGACACCAGATGCGACCTGGAAGGATACATGGAGAGACAGACAAAATTACTTTGAGGCAACAATTAAGTCATAGACCTAGGGCTCCATTTTCGTCACCGCTAAACCCCTTATCCCTAAACTTCTTTGCCTTTCTTTTACTATTTTGCGAAACATTTTTGAATAGCTATTCAAAATGTTTTTCAAAATAATAAAAAAAAGCCAAAGAAGTTTAGGGATAAGGGGTTTAGTGGTAACGAAAATGGAGCACCTAGTGTATAGTCAGACCTCATACCTGGTGTATAGTCAGACCTCATACCTGGTGTATAGTCAGACCTCATACCTGGTGTATAGTCAGACCTCATACCTGGTGTATAGTCAGACCTCATACCTGGTGTATAGTCAGACCTCATACCTGGTGTATAGTCAGACCTCATACCTGGTGTATAGTCAGACCTCATACCTGGTGTATAGTCAGACCTCATACCTGGTGTAGTCAGAGACCTAGTGTATAGTCAGACCTCATACCTGGTGTATAGTCAGACCTCATACCTAGTGTATAGTCAGACCTCATACCTGGTGTATAGTCAGACCTCATACCTAGTGTATAGTCAGACCTCATACCTAGTGTAGTCAGAGACCTCCTGTCCCAGTGGCCTCGACATAATGTGGCTACGTTACAGTATGTCAAGTCAAGTAGTTTTTCAGTGTAAGGCGCGATTCATACTTTTAGAGCCGAATAAATTAATACATTTCTGACGAGCCGAAATCATTTCGGCTCCTACAACAGTAAAATAGGAGTATGAATCGGCCCTTAAAAGTCACCCACATGCAGAAACAAACATTTGTATTTTTTTTATCCTTGCTAAAAAAGCATTTTTTTAAATCTTTTATGTAATTTGTATCTTTTTTTTTCTTTTTCATTTTTAATCCTAACCCCTCTCCTTAATACCTAATCATAACTTCAACCTCAGTCTTTCTCTAATTGTAACCTTGCCTCTAAAATATTTCATAGCCATGAGAATGACCCATAGGAGACCACACAGGGGATTTTTGGTCCCCACTTGGACAGACAGACAGAGTATCGTAAAGCTATGCTTGGAGGCTACAGCATCTTTTGATAATTATAATACAACACTGAATCTCTAATTTATACAGTAAAAACTTGAATTTAGATGATGGTAAAATGGTATTGTGACCTGTTCGTACTGTCAAAATGTATTTAATAGGCCCGGGCCGTGGCTCAGCGGTCCAGGCACCTTGGCTGGTAATCCAGTCTGGCAGTGTGCCGCGGGTTCGACTCCTGATCCCGACGGCCCTCACTGCATGTCACCCCCCCCCCCCCCCCCCCCACCTCCCGTCAGCCTACTGTCTATCCCTTCATTAAAATAAAGGCCACAAAAAAACATTTAAAAATGATATAAATTATAACATTTTATTAAATACGGTTCCGGCATCTTACCCCAGCGAGGGTCGCATCATTCATGGATTTCCTGGCATCCTGAAAACACAGTGACACAAACACATCATAATCTGTGTGAAAACCACCTCAGCACAGGCGTCATCATAGCTAGGCAATTATTACAAGATCGCCTAGTCACAATTATTTGGGATGGTCGCAAATATTTAGCATAATCGTTTTCTATGTTCAAAACATGTCAGTGTCGTACATTTTCAAAAATAATGGAATGGCAGATGATTGCACACGCATTGTGATGCAACATGTCATATCTGCCCTGGGCAATTTTTGTTTCCAAACCTAAAAAAGGCATACAGAAATATGAATTTTACTCCATTGTTCAATGCCAAAAACACAATTTAATTAATTAATTAACCCATTTTGGGTGGGAACCCCTTTTGGTGTTTTAAACATTATGTTATAATTTAGCTATTGAAAAATAGCAGATCTACAAGCTCATAGCGCGCCACCGAGCGGCGCGCTACGAGCTTGTAGGTCTGCTATTTTTGAAAAATCGTGAAAATATTTATTTCAGAAAACTGGACGATTTAGAAGATTTATTTTAAATTTCGAGGTCAGGCCTAAATGGGTTAACAATAGTTTTTTTATGACAATGAATCCTCAAGTAAAATGTCAGTTTGGACCTGGCTGGCACCGTGGAACATCTAGCATGTACTGTCAGTTTGGACCTGGCTGGCACCGTGGAACATCTAGCATGTACTGTCAGTTTGGACCTGGCTGGCACCGTGGAACATCTAGCATGTACTGTCAGTTTGGACCTGGCTGGCACCGTGGAACATCTAGCATGTACTGTCAGTTTGGACCTGGCTGGCACCGTGGAACATCTAGCATGTACTGTCAGTTTGGACCTGGCTGGCACCGTGGAACATCTAGCATGTACTGTCAGTTTGGACCTGGCTGGCACCGTGGAACATCTAGCATGTACTGGGTTCCTAAATGTCAGTTTGGACCTGGCTGGCACCGTGGAACATCTAGCATGTACTGGCTTCCTCGTCCCATCGGAGTCAGCCTAGTTCCACATCCAGCAGGGAACGCATTTTAACCCATTTTAAACCTACCATCGATTCTACAAATGCCTTCTAAATCCTGACAGTTCTCTGAAAAACCCTATGTTTCTATGTCAGTGGTTCTCAAAATATTTCATGTCAAGGACCTCTGCCACTGACCCCCATCTGAAAATATCTAATAGCAACGATTTGAGTAAAAAATGTTCGCTCTGAAAGAATATATATTCCAAATTTGCGCCACATGTTCACGATTTTTCAAAAATAGCAGACCTACAAGCTCGTAGCGCGGCACTATGAGCTTGTAGATCTGCTATTTTTCAATAGCTAAAGTGGGACATAATGCTAAAAACACCAAAAGGGGTTCCCGTTCTGAATGGGTTAATCACCGATGACAATTATCAGGCCTGTGCCACCGACGCCAGGACGTCACTTTTTTTTCCGGACCTCAAAACGAATTCTTAATTGCGATAAAACAATTAAAACTTGACATTGACAGGTGTAATTATGAGTTCACAAGTCCCTTATACATGTACTGTACACAGTGGTATTCATCCGTTTATAATTGAGAGTAACCAAATGGACTTTTTGTACACTTGTTTACTGTGCACCTTCAGATGTGGATATTAGCAACCAATCGACATCAGATCAAGAGGTCACTAAGTGGCCTGTGATGGTGACCCTAAAAGCTGTGAACATTACAATGCCAAGTCAATTTAGCAGTGCTGTCTAACATTTGAAAAAAAGGCCTCCTGGACAATGCAAAAAGGGTAGCATTTCTTCTGCATTTCGGCCTCGTGCGAATGTGTTTCACAGCAATTAGACGCTGCGTTCATGATGTGTGGCACGATGTTCAAAACAAGCCACTCCTGCAAACTTTAGATGCCAATAGGAGTTTTGTCCCCTCAGCCATCGCGGCATTAAACAAACTGCCCCGCGCATAGGATGGTTCTGTACACAGTGGGGACCTCATGTTTTTGTTTGTCTTGGTGTTATGTTTTTCTGTACTATGTGTTGGTTTTGTTGTTGGTGTTGAACAGACCTGTGAAGATGAATTATTATTAATCTTAGTCAATCAGGATGGAATACGAGAAATCGGACAGTTCCGTGTTGATCATACGACTATGGAGATGTGATCTTTGCACGTGTTTTTCTGGAGGGTCTGAAATAATGTGGATCTCATTCTCGGGATTCACATGGGAAAGGTGTGGCTCTGATGGAGATCTCAGACTGCACGTGGCCTCCATCAGTAAATGTCTATGACATAAAACACCAATTCTGTGCAAAAGGATGCTATGCACACCAATCCTTGTAGTGGTGCTGGTCCACAGCAGAATAATCAGAAATGTATAGTGTTTGAAAGACAAAAAAAAAGAGTGTGTGTGCGGCCACCTTTTTGTCTTTCAAAGACTACTATACCTTTTAGATACAACACCAATTAACATGAACACTCTGCTAGCTTCAGTTATCACCCACCAAGACACAGGAGCTGGTCTGACCTGACGCAAAGCCTCATCTAACAGCTTCAGTTATCACCCACCAAGACACAGGAGCTGGTCTGACCTGACGCAAAGCCTCATCTCCCAGCTTCAGTTATCACCCACCAAGACACAGGAGCTTGTCTGACCTGACGCAAAGCCTCATCTAACAGCTTCAGTTATCACCCACCAAGACACAGGAGCTGGTCTGACCTGACGCAAAGCCTCATCTCCCAGCTTCAGTTATCACCCACCAAGACACAGGAGCTGGTCTGACCTGATGCAAAGCCTCATCTCCCAGCTTCAGTTATCACCCACCAAGACACAGGAGCTGGTCTGACCTGACGCAAAGCCTCATCTCCCAGCTTCAGTTATCACCCACCAAGACACAGGAGCTGGTCTGACCTGACGCAAAGCCTCATCTCCCAGCTTCAGTTATCACCCACCAACACACAGGAGCTTGTCTGACCTGATGCAAAGCCTCATCTCCCAGCTTCAGTTATCACCCACCAAGACACAGGAGCTGGTCTGACCTGACGCAAAGCCTCCTCTCCCAGCTTCAGTTATCACCCACCAAGACACAGGAGCTGGTCTGACCTGACGCAAAGCCTCATCTCCCAGCTTCAGTTATCACCCACCAAGACACAGGAGCTGGTCTGACCTGACGCAAAGCCTCATCTCCCAGCTTCAGTTATCACCCACCAAGACACAGGAGCTGGTCTGACCTGACGCAAAGCCTCATCTCCCAGCTTCAGTTATCACCCACCAAGACACAGGAGCTGGTCTGACCTGACGCAAAGCCTCATCTCCCAGCTTCAGTTATCACCCACCAAGACACAGGAGCTGGTCTGACCTGACGCAAAGCCTCATCTCCCAGCTTCAGTTATCACCCACCAAGACACAGGAGCTGGTCTGACCTGACGCAAAGCCTCATCTCCCAGCTTCAGTTATCACCCACCAAGACACAGGAGCTGGTCTGACCTGACGCAAAGCCTCATCTCCCAGCTTCAGTTATCACCCACCAAGACACAGGAGCTTGTCTGACCTGACGCAAAGCCTCATCTCCCAGCTTCAGTTATCACCCACCAAGACACAGGAGCTTGTCTGACCTGACGCAAAGCCTCATCTCCCAGCTTCAGTTATCACCCACCAAGACACAGGAGCTGGTCTGACCTGACGCAAAGCCTCATCTCCCAGCTTCAGTTATCACCCACCAAGACACAGGAGCTGGTCTGACCTGACGCAAAGCCTCATCTCCCAAGCACTTACTATAGGCTGGAGCTGTGAACACTGCTGCTTCGCTGCTTCCTTTGCTTATAGTGATATATTGTATCCGTTTACCCCAGAAATGCCTTGTCTGCGCCCGTGGCAGTGTGTACTATCTAAACGGGTTTTAAGATATTTGAGGCTGTAATATTTACTTTTCAAATCATTCGGCATAAAAATAAATGCTGATCTGAATGAAATCTAAGCGAATTCAACACAGCTGAGGCAATAAATGAGTGATGCTCCGTGACATATGTAACAAGAGGTAGTGATAACTTTCTCACAGCATAGCCAAGCTGTTGATCGGCAGGTTAGTACTAACTTTCTCACAGCATAGCCAAGCTGTTGATCAGCAGGTTAGTACTAACGTCCTCACAGACAGTGCATAGCAGTGGTTCCCACACTTTTTTGCCTGTGATCCAAAAGAGAACTGCCTCCACAAGAGCCAAACTAGTGAAAATAGCAGATCTACAAGCTCACAACGCGCCGCTTCGCGCCACGTTGTGAGCTTGTAGATCGACTATTTTAACCGCTTCTTAAACATTTGTTTTTCGATTCATGAATTCATGCTTTTTTTTTTGGGAATGTTTTTTTTGTCAATGTTTTGAAATATTAAAAAGCTAAATGTCAGAAACCAAAAATATAAATGGACCCACATAGAAATGTGTCCACGACCCACAAATGGGTCCCGGGCCTAGTGCTTGGGAACCAGAGGGGTATACAGTATAGTCAGGATATTGATCAGCAGGTTAGTAACGTAGTAGACAACATGGAAGGATTTAGGGGGAAAGTAGGGGCCGCATTATTCCATTAGATATAAGGATTTATTCATATGTATAAATAAAATAAATGAAAAAAGTAAATACCTGTATCACCTAGCAACATATCTTTATTGCCATGTCTTTTCCTGGCAAACATGAAGATACAGTAGACTAGCCAATCAGGGTTTAAGCTACAATTTTGTTTCTCCTTCTACCCCTACCTCCTCCAATCAGTGTCATTAGATATTCAACTGGATATTTCACTGGTCAATGAACAATAGTTTGTGTTATCATAGGGGGTTAGGCCACACGTTAACACTATTATTCACTATGGCATTTGGTAACGCTACATACAAAAACATTAATATGAATATATATAAATTATACCTAGTAATTCATAGTTTTACTTGTAATGCAAAAACAATTTGCTTAATTTGTGGGCATCATGCGTAGATGTTGTTACTGCTCTTGAATCCTTTAATAACTAAATCAATTTATGCAAGCTTAGAACTCAACTGTACTTAAATACATATTTACTACTTAGTCGTGCCATGTGCATTTATAAGGGTAAAAGCAAGCATGAACAAAACAAAAGATGACTTACTTTGATCTGGGTCTTGAGTGTCTCGGCCTCTTTTTTTAGCGCGTCGAGTTCACTCATTTTCCTTTGCTAATGGTGTGCCTCGCTCCGCCGCCTTGACTCTTTACTGATCTGGGGGAGAGAAGGAGAGAAGGAGGATGAGCTCAACATATACTGACCTCACACACGACTTATCTCAAATCTATCGGCAATGTGTAGTACACAGGCAAGTGGCCTACGAACCCAGGTAAAACATCATTCAAAACACTGCTGTTAGGCCTAGAGTCCGAAATCTCAGATATTAAGTATAAAACACTCACTTTAATGTTAATGAACTAACTCTAACGTAATATAGCAAGCGTTCCAAATTGCAGGACTGTAGCCCCGCAATCGTGCTCTGTAAAGCCAAGACTTTCTAAAAAGCTCAAGAACTCCTTGCTAGCCTGAAATTTCTATCCGGCATGCGTACTCCATTTGGATATCAGCATTCAAACAATCACATTTCTTCATCGCAAAACTTCAAGTCATCATTTCTTTAATGATGTTTTGGCGATAGCATGGGCAGGCATTGACAGCAATATCATTTACATGGTTAGAATTCTCATACCGATTCTCAATACATTGTTCATTGAACAGGTTAATATAATGTTTCAAAATATTGTCAGCTGACAGCATGAGCCTTTAGCGTACCCAGATTTGAGAACATTGAGTGGTACCGTGAATACGAGGCTAGCCTACTGTGCAGACAGACAGACAAGTCAGAACTAATCATTGGTTTAAAAATATTACCAGCACAGAACACTTGGGTGTTCACTTCAGATCTTATTCTTACATTTTATTTTAATTAAAGTATTTGAGTACTCGATTAGGTGTGCAACTAATCAATGTATTTGATTATAAAACAAAAACATGTATACATTTTAAATTTAAAAAAGCTATTTTGTATGGACAACATTTGAAATTAGCTTTTTTACTTATTTTTTTATTAAAAATAAATATAGCCTGAGCATAGTCACCATACATAGCCACGGTACAACTAATCAACTAATGCATTGTGAGTTTGTACATCAGCTATTTTCTGTATTTTGGTGCAATACTGTTGTACAATGACGTGTAAAATAGGGATTAAGTAGTTAATCATATCAACCGATTTAGATGATTGGAATTTCTTTCATGTCCATTCGCATATAAATCTAACAAATTGAATATGTAAATTAGTTAAAATTCCCATGCTACAGCATGGATTAACAACAAGCATTGTCTCGTCTTATAGGGCCATCATTTTGAAGAAGCTGTACATATTATTTCTCTCTCCCTTCCCAAACCGGCAGCAAACTGCTAAGACAAATATCTCTCCACGACTGAGCCATTCCTTGACAGTCGTGCAAGTTGCAAAAAAACAAACACACAAGCCTCGCATGAAACATACTGTCGAAGAGGTCGACTAGGGCTTCGTTGTGCGAGCGGAACCCACACGTAGTTCGACCAGCGGTTTTGTTGTTGTCCAAAAGGCGCTCAAGTGAAAGTTCTCAGCTCTCAGTCTGGCCCTTTGGTCACACAGGCCTCTAAATTCTCCTCCACCAATGTCATCCCTGTAATCCTGGGACACAGTTGATTCAGCTCCTCCAAGACAAATCCGGTTAAGACAAAACCTGCTGATGATCCTGAAAGCAGTGGCCACCCAGCTGACCCCAATCCTCTGGTCAACGTGCTTAGCCCAGACACTTTCACTCTCCAAAAGGCGACAAAATGGAAAACAAAATACTAAAAAGTGTAGCTTGGGGGGGAAATGTGTGGCAACACCATGAGAGCGGGTCTCTTCCTGGCTTGGAAGAATGTCCGTTGTTGTTAAGGACGGCCCGATGGTAAACAAACCGCCTGCGAACACGACATCAATCCAACCGGATGCCGAACATGCCATCAATCTATTAGATGCCGAACACTGGCATCAATCCACTATTCCAAGTCCATCTAAGTAGTGGTACAAATGAGGACTGCATCACAAGCAAGTCAATATTACAATATGCATGTACATTACTACTGTCCATCCTCAGGCCTTTCTGGTTTTATCAACATAATAGAAGTCAATTGTTTTTAAATGACTGATGATTTAAATCCATTAGTTGTTTCTACTACAAATGGACTAAATCATGGTCCTTTCTATCGTCTGATTCAACTACAAAGAACCCCTCTATCGTCTCATTTCAACTCCAAAGAACCCCACAAATTGACTAAGTGCTCGACTGCTCGAACAACAACCATCTTAAATACAGACCCTCCCTGTCAAACGCACAGTTACCGTCATGTGTACAAACATCTAGCCCTTACCTCCCCTCTTCCTCCTAAATGTTCGATAAGGGTATCCTGTCCTGTGGCCTGGGGAGTGTCCACACACAAACTACTGGGTATCCTGTCCTGTTCCCTGGGGAGTGTCCACACCTACTGAACCGAGACCTTGTCCTTGAAGCATCTGATGGTCTCAGCAGCTATCTGCCACCCGATTGGCCAGCGGAGTTAAATGGGTCTGCATCTAAGCTACGCGACTTAAACCTCTAATCTTGTTGATAAAAATGTCCCGTGGTAATATTGCAGGCTAATTCTCCATCTTCACAGTAATGAGCCCCGTCACAGCCACTTTAAAAGGACCACGGTGGCCTTTGAAACAAAAGCTATGCTGGCAGGTAGACAGCTTCCTGAACGTTAATGGAAACACAACAGGGGGGAAAATAATGCATGTCTTGCATTTACAAAACATGCATGTTTTTCTTCTCCCCCAGAGGTAAAATGAAGAAGCTTGTCTTAACCAATTTTGGGCCGGGAACCCCTTTTGGTGTTAGCATTATGTTATGCTTTAGCTATTGAAAAATAGCAGATCTACAAGCTCATAGCGCGCCACCGAGTGGCGCGCTACGAGCTTGTAGGTCTGCTTTTTTTTTATTATCGAAGAACGACTGACATAGAAACATAGCTTTTTCTGAAAACTGTCAGGATGTAGAAGACATTTTTAGAATCTGATCTCAGGTCAAAATGGGTTAAGTAACAAATGGATTTAAAGGGATACTAGGCAAGACTGTGTGTGTGTGTGTGTGTGTGTGTGTGTGTGTGTGTGTGTGTGTGTGTGTGTGTGTGTGTGTGTGTGTGTGTGTGTGTGTGTGTGTGTACAAACACACTCCCCCCCCACCCCCCTCCTCAGAGCCGGACTTACCGTTGGGCTAGGGTGGGCTGAAGCCCGGGGGCCCCCGACTAGGGGGGCCCCAAAAAAAAAAAAAAAAAAAAAAAAAAACTTTTTTTTTTTTTTTTATTATAAAATTGTAAAGTGAAATCCAATTCAAGTGAAATGTGTGTATTGTTATTGTATTTAGTTGTATTATGGTTAAACCATTGAGAGCTTCTGCCTGCCTGCCTCTCTTTTTAGGGGCCTGGGTACCCCAAAATGAAAACAAAATAGCCCAAATTTTTTTCGGCCTCGCGGCTGCGCCGCTCGGCCAAATCGCGGGACGCACGGCTTCGCCGCGCGCCCCAAGGGGGGCCCTCAAATTTGCTCCAGCCCGGGGGCCCTCAGCAAGGTAAATCCGGCTCTGCCCCTCCTCTCTATGACAGGCAGGGCTCGACGCTTAGCATTTTTCCAAGTAGCACGTGTGCGACTAAGTTGAAAAATCTAGTAGCACACAAATTATTTTAGGAGCACGATGAAAAGTTATCAAATAATGTGTTTTTTAGGGGCGCTAGCCCCTCCTATATACAGCTGTAGTCCCCACACGTCTCAATATCTTGACAATGAAACGAGAAATTAGGTCAAAATTCCGCTAAATATGACGTAAATTAAACATCAAAACATTAAACGCCATTGAAAGGACAATGTATGTCATATGTAAACGAGCAAATCAGCTAACCAATCACAGGCAACAGGCATTCTGATTGGCCAATATGAGATGATTCATGATGATGTATGATGATAAGAGCGCCCCTCACTTCACACAGGTGTGATCTTTCTTTAATACAGTGATATGAGGTAGGGGGCAGGCAATATGAAAAAATATTATTATCACAATATCTTTCAGAAATGATCACAATATTGATATTCATCTGGATTTGTTTGTTTTTATATAATCTATATAATCAATTTGTTTTTATGCTGATAGTCTATTAGTTTTTTATGCAAATAGATAGAGGGATAGATGGATAGATAGATGGATAATCAATTCATTTTATGTTGCTCATGTATGGATGGATGGACAGACAGACAGACAGACTTTCTATCCGTTTTTATCCTGCTATCGTGTGAGATTCGGTGCAGGGCGCAGGCTACTCGATGGTACTATTAGTATTGTAACATATTGGCTTTGACTGCTTCAGTTCAGACCATCGTACATATACACCTCGGCGTGGTGGAAGGAGGTAGTGGGGGGGATCTTTGCCTTTTTTCCGTCGATCGTTATGCAGGCTACTGACTAATATGTACCCAGCCAAGTCGGTCATTCGTATTATCATTTGCGCTGCGCACACGATTTTGTAGGTGAGGTGCTGAGCGATGGTTGTTTTGGTAGAATCCGTGCACACGTGCACTCTTTGCGTGCACGGCCGCACGCTGTTTCACCCACGTTTGGTTAAAAGTTATCGAGTGATGTTTGAACATTAAACTTTCCAAATAACTTTAGTATTCAACGTGTCGGGGTCCTAGCAACTCCTTCTGTGCTATCATGCTATCCTGCTGCGTTCGCTCCGCTGCTGACAGGGAAGAGAAGTACTGAGCAGCAACACATGGAGGGGCGGGGCGGTGGGAGCAAAAGGGACAGATCTTCAAATGAACGCCGCATTGAGTCTCGACACGTTGTTAGCTTGTAGATCTGCTCTTTTTGGCGAACGACACCGCGGTACTATATAAATATAAATGTAGGTATAGAACCGCGACTATAGACTGTGCACTTGCTGTAGAGCCTTGTCTTTATCACGATTGAACGGTCAAATTCTGTAGTCGCACGGGTGCTACAAAGTGAATTTGACAACTCGCACGGTGATATTTTAACTCGCAAATGCGAGTACCTAGTCGCACTGTCGAGCCCTGATGACAGGCATCAAACAGGTAGTTGTCTTTGATGCTTTAATTGATTAGAGAGAGCACTAACGACTCGTAGGGACGGAGCTCGTTATGTTTTATTGATAACGGTCACCTTATCGAGCAGGCTTATCGAGCCGGGTCCTTATCGAGCCCACTAGCGAGCATTTTGCCATTATTTTTTGGAAAGCTGGGAGACAATACATTCTGAACAGAACTTTATTTTTACTGGCCAGTTGTGAGAGTTTGTATGCCAGCCATGACATGTGTGCGTGCGTGCGTGCGTGCGTGACACACACACACACACACACACACACACACACACACACACACACACTTATAAACAGAACATGCATATTCTTTCTATAATCTTCTCTTTATTTTAACCAACCAAAACATGCCTTGCACTACATTTTACTAGGGCCTTGAAATACAATACTTTTCTAACAGACAGAGGGAACTGTTAATTGTGTACCGTCACTTTAAAAGCGTAATATATACGTCATCGTACGAGGGTGTCACGCACCAAAAATAGCCAATCTACAAGCTCACACTGCGTCTGGTTGCACCGCGTTGTGAGCTTGTAGATCTGACTTTTCGGCAACGATAGACTGAGAACTTAAGTCGCACATTGGATTATTATTATTATAACTCTATGGGAGGGAGGGAGTTTTGAATTTCCCAAAAGTATGGGATAGGATGTATTGGATTATAAATTATGGCAACGGAGTCTTGCTGGGCAGAAAGCACCACATGCCTTGGGTGGAAGAGGACAGTTGTTCCACTGCAGCAGCTGACTCCCGACTGTTGTTTTTTTGTTTTTTTATATATATTCTTTATTTACCCAGGGAAGTAGCTGAGCACAGGTGCTCATTTTCAGCAATGCCCTGCACATAGAAACACACAGACAGACACACACACACATTAAAACCTGGGAGCTGACCAGTACAACCACATAGTGTGGTTGGCCACTAAGCAGCTCCAGGGGGAGCAGTTGGGGGTTCAGTGGCTTGCTCAAGGGCACTTCAGCGGTGTTGGGTGAGTGATGACAATCACTTCCCCACCCAGATTTTTGCTGCCCGTCCGGGGAATCGAACCGGCAACCTTTCGGCAACAAGGGCACTCCTCTAACCCTTAGGCCACCGCTGCCCCTTTGACTCGGTGCAGACATGCAAATGCAAAGGTATCGCATTTGGGTGAATGTAACCCAACTCTTTCACCCGTTCCACCATACTTCAAGGCGCAACCATCCGTCGCGTCTCGGCCCCCTTACCACCGTGGCCCAGTCAGTTTAGAGCTTGCCCAGTTTAACTTTGAAGAGAGGGGGCGAAAAAACAAGAAAAACTACAAAAGATAGCCTACTTTGGCAGCCCTTGTGCATGCAAAGTTCTGTTAGTAGCAAACTATAGCATGTAAGCTGCCTTTGTTTTAAATTGTCCGCCATTAGCACGTCGGAAAAACCGTTCACACATATCAAGATGCGCTACCACCCCCACGTCAATCATTTAAACCACGTTACGCGCCTGCCTCTTATTATATAGTGAGCAGCCCAATGGGCCCATGACGTCAGCCTCGACAGGCCACAAACTTATTGATACTCAGGTCTCGATAAATGCCGAACCGGGTTTGTAATGGACCCGATTTTCGGGCTCCATCTCCACTAACGAGCGCAGAACAAGTTTGACACTTATGTAATCAATCAATCAATCAATCAATCATCTCACAACCACTTTGAAGTTTAAAGGGATCAATCCAGAGCTCTGGCTGAGCTCCCCCCTCCCCTCACAGAAAAACACATCCCTGCAAGGGATGAATGTCAACATAAACAGTGGAAATGTCAACAACAAACAGTGGAACAAAACCAAAATACAGCCACAGTCTTTCTGCAAGGAAACACATCAGCACAACATCATAGTGGCTGATGTGAGAGAAATGAGGGCTACAATAATTATTTTTTAAAGAGGCCAAGTCCATTTAAAGGACCACTTTTCAACCTATCTTCATATATTAGGTCCTCACTAATAATTATGATAAAATGGCACAATTTGTTTTCTACTCAGTCTGTCTCATAGGACTGTGGGCAGTTCAGAAACCCGTCCACCAGTGACATCATCGTTAGGCAGATTTTTTTCCAAAAATGTTTAGATTTGTATTATCGTGAGAACGATGGCTTCCATTTTCGCATTGCAACTTTTCAGGACTAGAAAGACTGCAGTTTCTATTAGCTTGGATTCCCCATCGATGATGTCACTGGTGGACGGGTTTCTGAACTGCCCACAGTCCTCCTATGAGACACAGACTCAGTAGGGGGAAAAAGTGCCATTTTATCATGATTATTAGTGAGGACCTATTATATGAAGATAGGTTGAAAAGTGGTGAATTGGTCCTTTAAGGCTTACAGCGCTCCATGCTAAAGTTTCAATGCATCCTCAAAATCCTCGACCTTCACTTCTCCAAACGTGATGCCACGATGGCCTCCCCTAAGCTCTCCTGAAATAAATCAAACTAATGAAAACCAAAATGTGCCCATTTCTGGCTTTTTAGAGCACAATGACGCACCCAGAGGCTTTGACATGTTAACATTCCCAGGTGTGCATGAAATTATAGTGTGGCCAGAATGCTGAAAGCAACACAGAGTCTGGTCTGGTCTTTAAAACGTGTTCTATATACTGTAGCTACAGCTAGCACTAGATTAACCTTTTTCACCGGCGTCTCAGAACTGTCCCAAAGGCTTTAAGCAAATATAATAATTGTAATTAATGTAGTATTCTTATTATTGCTGGTGAAATATGCTTGGCAATCCTTGTCCAGCCAGGGTTTTTCGGGAGTAGGAGGGAGTGTGGGTGTCATACCGTATACGCTAAAGAAGCTTTATGATGCACAAGTCTTGGAGGAGTTACGGTAATGCCTGATTTATGCTTCGCCGTACGACGGTGTCGTGTGGTGGTGAACACAGCCGATGTACAAGCTCACACCGCAGCATGGTGGTGAACACAGCCGATGTACAAGCTCACACCGCAGCATGGTGGTGAACACAGCCGATGTACAAGCTCACACCGCAGCATGGTGGTGAACACAGCCGATGTACAAGCTCACACCGCAGCATGGTGGTGAACACAGCCGATGTACAAGCTCACAACGCAGCATGGTGGTGAACACAGCCGATGTACAAGCTCACAACGCAGCATGGTGGTGAACACAGCCGATGTACAAGCTCACAACGCAGCATGGTGGTGAACACAGCCGATGTACAAGCTCACACCGCAGCATGGTGGTGAACACAGCCGATGTACAAGCTCACAACGCAGCCGATGTACAAGCTCACAACGCAGCCGATGTACAAGCTCACAACGCAGCCGATGTACAAGCTCACAACGCAGCATGCTGTGGGCTAGTGGCCCAGTGGGCCACTGGCTGTGGGCTGTGGGCTGTGGGCTAGTGGCTACTGTTGTACGACAAAGGATTAAAACATTAATACATAATCTGAAGGGAATCCCACTCTGTACAAATTAAACACCATAACAATGAATACTGCACTGTATAAGATTCTCTAAATGACCCCCCCCTATGTGAAGCATATCCTATTTAGAAAAAGTGTTGTGCCCCAGGGCTGGACTGGGACAAAAATTCGGCCCGGTCATTTTCGCATGAATTTGGCCCAGACCGGCCCACCACAACCAGCGCGCAGATAGCAGAAACTCTACCACCCACTCCGTCGAGGCACACACAAACAAACAAGCCCTAATACCACCACTTTTACAGAACAACATAAATGACAACAAACAGACAACTACACAACCCTTTGTAGAGGGTTTATTTGTCACTCACTGATACAGGTACAGTGGAATTATCATGATAGTACTGGCAGAATGGCAGCACGCCCGGACCTTTCCTGGTGGCCCCCTATGGTCGCGGCCCACCGGGAAAATGCCCGGTATGACCTGTGGCCAGTCCAGCCCTGGGCAATAAATCTTGGCGACGCAAAATATAAAGCAGCCCTGCAACTAAAATGGTAAGACGTGGCTCAATAAGTACCAAGAAATATCCGATGGATATGAATGACCGAATTGCAAACTGATAATTCTATCTATTGGTGATGTTTGTGATATTGCTTTTACAAGGGGGACTGGGGGGGGGGGGGACACATTGTCATGACCAATGACAAAAAACTCCCATATCTGCTGGGCGAAGTACAACAATGTGCAAACACAGCAGCAAGATTTGTGAGTTGCTGTGATAGGAGAAGGATATCAAACGGAACACAACCACCCTAAAGACTAATCATTGTGCACTATACCTGCATCCAGTGATCTTGGTACATAGAAATTGATCTATTGAAGATTCTGACTTTCAAATGTACATAATTTTTGTTTTGATTGTATTGCTGTATTGTTGTATTGTGCGTTCTGCTTTGGCAATGTAAATGTATGTTTATTGTTTTCTCATGCCAATAAAGCCCTTGAATTGAATTGGGACTTTGCGATGTCGGCAGAGGTGTGATATAGAGAGTGGTCTCTTGTGTGTCACTAGTGGTGTAGTGTTTTAAAACCACTGGCAGCCCCACAGACACGGCGCCTGTACGATGGTGCCTTCTCCCTCACTCGGCTATTTTTAGAGTGTTGGTGGAGGAGGAGGAGGAGGAGGAGGCGGAGGAGGAGGCGGCGGAGGAGGAGGAGAAGGAGGAGGGAAGCAGACTTCACATTTTCCAGCCAGGCCTATCGGCTCTGACATCTCCAGCGCAACGCCGTGACAAGGAGAGAGGGAAGTGAAATCTGACTCCACACACAGTGTTTCGTAGGCATTTCTTCTTTCTATATGGTACTTCCGAGCAGGGCGGGCTAATGAGCCTCTGTATATTTAAAACGTTCAGCTAGCCGTCGTTTGCCCACTTAAGGCTTATTTTACACTTTGACATACAATGGTGTTGCATGGGCAAAAATAGCCAATATACAGCCTCAAACCTATCGTGGCGTACCGTGAGCCTGTAGATTCGCCTTTTTTCTTGTTTTTTTGTGGCTTTCGCTTTTATTTTATTTTTATTTTTTATGGAGGGACAGACAGTAGGCTGACAGGAAATGGGGAGAGAGATGGGGGGAAGACATGCAGTAAAGGCTGTCGGGGTCGGGAGTCGAACCCGCGGCACACTGCCAGATTGGATTACCAGCCAATGTGCCTGGACCACTGAGCCATGGCCCAGGCCTAGATTCGCCATTTCTGACCATCGCCTATAGGATGACTTGCCCAAAAAATAGGGACGTCAGATTGAAATTGGTTTTAACAGACTACGGAAAACCTGGTGACGTGAGGTTAGGGTTCAAGGGGCTCCGCCCTGTGACGTAAGGCAGGGAGGCTACTGTATAGCGGGGCAGATATATTATATAGGAGAAGGTTCTGTGCTCAGGAGGCGAGCTTGAGGACAGAGGCAGATTAGGCTAATGAGAGTGAACAAGCAGAGGACGATTGGGAGGGGAGCTACTAATTAACCCCTTGGTGAAGGGGAGCAAGGCGTGGTTAAGCTCCACACAGCTTTACAGGGCCCAGTGGATCAAGTGCACCACCCACTCACCTTGCTGGGGGCTTCTTAAGGTAACGGGAAACAAGAGGCACACGCCAGCCTCGTTATGAGTCGTATAGAACAAAGACAAACAATTAGGGAGAGGGATGAGGGCGTTATTAAACCACATTATGGGCAACCACCGGTGATGTCAAATCCTAAACGTTTAGCCGACCAGCAGCAGTGAACTTTACAGGAAGCACAGATGCTGCACAGCCTTTAGCAAAGAAATATAGGCACGCGCACACAGCCTCACACACACTATTTATAGCAATAAAGGAAAATATTACATTAGTTAGCCACAAATTCCCAGATTTTTCATCCAACAATCTAATGTAGTCCCGTTTTTTTAGTTGTTGGGATCATGGGTAATTGGGTATTTGTATTTGTCACGGTTTATTTGTACATACGTGGAATGTGTCCTGTCCTGCATTTACCCTTCCTAACTATTAGGTGCATTTTGGGGCGCTAACTAAGGCCTAGTTCACACCTACACAACAAATGTTTGGTCCGTGTGTGATGCCTGATTGCTTTTTGATTGCGGCTCCAATTCATTTTCAATGGGAGTCACATGGTTTGACCAAACATTTTTGTTTGATGAGGCTGCGTACACACCTAAAGAACAAATGTTTGGTCCGTGTGCGATGCCTGATTGCTATTTGATTGCTGCTCCAATTCATTTTCAATGGGAGTCACGTCGTTTGATCGGACAAACCTGTCCGATGTGGGGGCGGAGGGCACAACAAACACATCGGACACCTTGTAGTCAAAACAGCCAACGAACAGGGTGGGACTTCAGATCGGACAGAAGGGTGGTTTTTAACCGCCAACTAATAGGAGAGAACTTCCGTTCTTGACAGCACTGGGTGGGGTTTAGGCTGTAGTCTTCTGAGTTACGTGACACAGACTATTATATCGCTTGTTTGTATGTCTTCTTTTGGCTACGTCCGTGCGTAACTTGGAGAGTCCAAGTTGCGCACGGCTGTCTCCAGTGAGTGAGTCCAGAAATACAGGACGATAGCCAAAATAGCCGTCGGGCCTCGGCAGTTGTGAGGCTGCATTAATAATTAGTTCTAAAAGCATGTATTTTTTACGGGGATCACTATTGATTTTAATAGTAGGCCTAGACGCATATATGTCTATGAGTAGCCTAGAGTAGAAATGTAATGGCAGCGTACGAGGTTCACATGCGCAAATATAACAGATGTACAAGTTATCGACACGAATGGTACTTACGGTATGGTACACGATGTAAGCTTGTAGATCTGTTTATTTTAAGCATGCGCCGCCGCCACCACGAAAAGTTATGACGCGCGCACATGTGGGGGGAGAGACCCGATATATTTTATAGCTCTATGGGAGAGACGCAGACAGAGAAATATTTAAAATCATCCTGTCTCGCTCTAGCGCACGGCCGCACGCATAAAGAGCCAATGGAGCAAATGTTAAATAAGCTACACAGGTGGTCCTACTTTGTTGTAGGCTATACGTCTCCGGTGAATTGTATGCACCAGCAGCAAGCACATTATTGTTCAAACACCTGCTCCTCTGTTCATCTGTTGTCTTATTTGGCTAATAAAATTATTAAGAATTAATGCAATTTCAAGTTGTTGCTGCAATCATGATTCATGTTGCTGTTCTCTTTTCTCTGTGTGACTGAAGGTTGCGCCCAAAAAATGTAGACAGTGATTTCCCGCACCCCCTCATGTTATTTTTCCCTCGTAAAATGACCTCTTTTCTTTTTTTCACTATTTGGTTCGCTTAACGTGTCCACGTGTCATTTGTTTACATATTTGGTACGCTTTACAGTCCAGTGTGAACACCAAACGGACCAAAATCAAAATGCAAATATGTGGTCCTTGGTCCTTGATCCGGACCTTCTAAGTGAACTTTGAGTGTGAAAAACGGCCTCGACAAACTATCGCTAGCTGCTGCTGCAGTCAAGAAAACTACACTGAACATATGTGCATCTATTTCCGCGTGTCGTAGCACCGCCCAAATCGCGCAAAGCATTGTGGGACATGGAGGCATCAAATCATAAAAATGTAATCAGTGGTCGGTCGGACAGATCTGTGTGTCCGAAAGGTGTGTACGAAGCCTGAGGGGGGAGCAATCATTAATCAGCGATCAAACACAAATGTTTGATCAAACCATGTGACTCCCATTGGAAAAGCATTGTGGTGGCCCAAAAAAACAAAAAAACGACCAAACATTGCTTGATTGGTGTTTGGTACGTGTGAATGAGGCCTAAGGCCTAGTTCACACCTACACAACAAATGTTCGGTCCGTGTGTGATGCCTGATTGCTTTTTGATTGCTGCTCCAATTCATTTTCAATGGGAGTCACATGGTTTGACCAAACATTTTTGTTTGATGAGGGGGGAGCAATCAGCAATCAGCGATCAAACACAAATGTTTGATCAAACCATGTGACTCCCATTGGAAAAGCATTGCGGTGGCCCAAAAAAACAAAAAAACGGCCAAACATTGCTTGATTGGTGTTTGGTACGTGTGAATGAGGCCTCAGACAACATCCGGAGAGCTGCTAGGGGTTAAGTGTCTTGCTCAGCGACTGGGTGGGTCAGGGAAGCAAAGCAGGCAATCATCTTCTGATGAGCAAAATTAACCCCTCCATTCACTCACCTACTGCTGCCCTATTAGCCGTAGTCAATGTGATGAAAAATAAACAAACACACTCAAATTCAAGCCATCGCTTTCAGGATTGGGATGGATTTTTTTAGGTCAGCCAAACGGGGATGATAGGAGGATGCTGCACACACACACACACACACACACACACACACACACATACACACACACACACACACACACACATACACTCACTCTTGAGAGGGTGGGGGGGCGGGGAGGGGGGGGGGTCTTAATAATTGAAGACCTCCTGCTTCCATACCAGCTGCCCCACCCCTCGCCGTCCCTTCCCAGTTCCTTGCCGGTTCATGCTGTCTGTTCCTTTAGCGAGCAGCACTGCACATCTCCTGCTCCTTGGGAGCAGCACTGCACATCTCCTGCTCCTTGGGAGTGGCATTTAGCCTAGCCTGTGGTTGGCTCTCTTCTCTCTGCTCTGCTCCTCGCAGCCCACGAGGGATGGGGAGCCGATATAGTTGCCTGTGTGTGCTGCTAGCGCAGTGGTGTAAGGTAACCAAGCACATGTACTTCAGTATCATTTTGAGGTGTAATTATTTGTACTATACTTGAGTATTTCCAATTTCAAATACTTTTACTTCTACGCCACTACATCTCGGATCCAAATATTGTACTTTTTACTCCACTACATTCATTTGACAGATTACTTTGTTACTTTGTAGATTTGGATTATTATTACAAAACATACATTAAACACGTGACGTCAGCCCTATATACATTTTGGCCATTTGAAAATAGCTGATCTACAAGCTCACAATGCGCCGTAGCCGATCTACAAGCTCACAATGCGCCGTAGCCGATCTACAAGCTCACAATGCGCCGTAGCCGATCTACAAGCTCACAATGCGCCGTAGCCGATCTACAAGCTCACAATGCGCCGTAGCCGCCGTAGCCGATCTACAAGCTCACAATGCGCCGTAGCCGATCTACAAGCTCACAATGCGCCGTAGCCGATCTACAAGCTCACAATGCGCCGTGACTGCTATTTTCAAAAGCCATTTGATAAATTGAAATATATTCAAGTAAATTTTGAATTCTGGCCATTTACTTGTAACAGGGTATTTCTACGTTGCAGTATTTATACTTTTACATAAGTAAACAATGTGAGTACTTATTTTTCCCACCACTGCTTGTGTGTGTGTGTGTGTGTGTGTGTGTGTGTGTGTGTGTGTGTGTGTGTGTGTGTGTGTGTGTGTGTGTGTGTGTGTGTGCGCTAGTGCGTCGGCTCGCTACACTGTGTTAGCAGACTGCCTCCACCTTAGGAAACGCACCTCTCTGAACGGGCTTTTCCTCTAGAAGGGCGTTTCCGCTGATGCTCTCTCTCTCTCTCTCCCCAATTCCTGTCAGCCTACTGTCTGTCCCTCCATAAAAAATATAAAATAAAAGGCGAAAGCCACAAAAAATAATATTTAAAAAACACCTAAACCGGAAGTAGCAACACTGACTGCATCCTTCCAAATGTTGTCATTGGTATCTACAAACACCACCACCGCTGCTGCATCTGCCATAAGTACAGCAAGGCTCTGATCCAGACCACACAATCCACATCGCAACAGCATAGTAGGTTACATGGGAGAAGCTGACAGGTATGCTGTATAATTATTAGACAAATTGGCGGATGGAGAGAGAAATGCCGGGCTTTACGGTTTGGGCTTTTTTCTTTTCCCGCCCGGGTCAGATGTCCCGCATGGGCAGCAACATGACTGATCAGCAGGAGGTGCTGGGCTGGCTGCGCCCGGCCGGCTCCGTGTTGCAGCCAGGAGGTGCTGGCTGCGCCCGGCTCCGTGTTGCAACCAGAGGGAGGTGCTGGCTGCGCCCGGCTCCGTGTTGCAACCAGAGGGAGGTGCTGGCTGCGCCCGGCTCCGTGTTGCAACCAGAGGGAGGTGCTGGCTGCGCCCGGCTCCGTGTTGCAACCAGAGGGAGGTGCTGGCTGCGCCCAGCTCCGTGTTGCAACCAGAGGGAGGTGCTGGCTGCGCCCGGCTCCGTGCTGCAGCCAGAGGGAGGTACTGGCTGCGCCCGGCTCCGTGCTGCAGCCAGAGGGAGGTACTGGCTGCGCCCGGCTCCGTGCTGCAGCCAGAGGGAGGTGCAGGTACTGGCTGCGCCCGGCTCCGTGCTGCAGCCAGAGGGAGGTGCAGGTACTGGCTGCACCCGGCTCCGTGCTGCAGCCAGAGGGAGGTGCAGGTACTGGCTGCGCCCGGCTCCGTGCTGCAGCCAGAGGGAGGTGCTGGCTGCGCCCGGCTCCGTGCTGCAGCCAGAGGCAGACTCGCACTCTGTGTGGACCAAATCAGGTCATTCTTGCTCCCGGATTAGGCCTACTGCTTCACACTGCTGTACTTCACTGACACTATGGAACTGACTTAATGCAATATGGCCATTCAGGACCTACTGTAGGCATCACAGGAGATGAAAAGTCACTATTTGAGTTGAGCTATTGGGCGTACCGTAACCTGACAGCTATTGACAAACTGTAAACGTATTATGCAAATTTACATAATTATGCTACATGTACAGTACCCGGCAAATGTGGTCCTTTACACCGAGTCCTAGGATTAGAATAACAAAAGAAACATTTTAAAGGTGATGATGGAAGACTTTTAAGCTAAGCAACAAATATGGTCCTTGATGTTTAGAAGACAGATGTGTGGAAAGTCACCTTTAGAAATCAAATATGGAGGTGGTGGACTACTTTTAACATTAGCATGAGTTACTGGCCATAAATCATAGCCCGTAATGGATTCTACACAGGTTGAGGTTGACAGTTATAAATTATTGGTGGTGAAAATTAGACCATATACATATTCAATCATGCAGTGTAATTGTCAAGAATGTTTTTCTGGTAATTTTACACCATGAATGATCAGCTAATTAATCATCAATATACCAGTGTACAGTATTTAAAATAGCCCTGCACTTGTTCACCCTTACAAATCTCTGCACACTTCCTTTAATGGCTTTACAACTACAAGCACTATTTTTGTAATGCGAGAGAAAAGTCTGACTAGACATAGAACTCGGGAGGGCACGGTGGCACAGTCGGTAGTGCTGTCCCCCCTCAGCTAGAAGGTCCTGGGTTCGATTCCCGCTGGGGACGCGCTGTGGGTGCTGGGGGCGTAAACCCAGCACATACCGCAGGGTTGGCGAAATGGCCTTTCTGTGTGGAGTTTGCAAGAAACATGCAGTAATCCTGGTCTCTAAATACCTCCCGTTGGCCAGCTGGAGGAGAAAGCCTGATGGAGGAGAAAGGAACTGGTCGGAATAGCGTGTTCCTTCCACATGCTACGACCGGCCGGGGAAACTCCCCCCTGTCATGTGAAAAGAAGCAGCTTGGACTCCTCATGCATAGAAGGAAGCATGAGGTCAGTCCGCTAGACAGGAGGGTGTGGAGGAGGGCAGCCCCAGAAAGACCCTGATGCTAGACAGGAGGGTGTGGAGGAGGGCAGAAAGACCCTGATGCTAGACAGGAGGGTGTGGAGGAGGGCAGCCCCAGAAAGACCCTGATGCTAGACAGGAGGGTGTGGAGGAGGGCAGAAAGACCCTGATGCTAGACGGGAGAATGTGGAGGAGGGCAGAAAGACCCTGATGCTAGACGGGAGGGTGTGGAGGAGGGCAGAAAGACCCTGACTCTAGACGGGGGGGTGTGGAGGAGGGCAGAAAGACCCTGATGCTAGACAGGAGGGTGTGGAGGAGGGCAGCCCCAGAAAGACCCTGACGCTAGACGGGAGGGTGTGGAGGAGGGCAAAAAGACCCTGATGCTAGACAGGAGGGTATGGAGGAGGACAGAAAGACCCTGATGCTAGACGGGAGGGTGTGGAGGAGGGCAGAAAGACCCTGATGCTAGACAGGAGGGTGTGGAGGAGGGCAGAAAGACCCTGATGCTAGATGGGAGGGTGTGGAGGAGGGCAGAAAGACCCTGATGCTAGACAGGAGGGTGTGGAGGAGGGCAGCCCCAGAGAGACCCTGATGCTAGACGGGAGGGTGTGGAGGAGGGCAGAAAGACCCTGATGCTAGACAGGAGAGTGAGGAGGAGGGCAGAAAGACCCTGATGCTAGACAGGAGGGTGAGGAGGAGGGCAGAAAGACCCTGATGCTAGACAGGAGGGTGAGGAGGAGGGCAGAAAGACCCTGATGCTAGACAGGAGGGTGTGGAGGAGGGCAGAAAGACCCTGATGCTAGACAGGAGGGTGAGGAGGAGGGCAGAAAGACCCTGATGCTAGACAGGAGGGTGAGGAGGAGGGCAGAAAGACCCTGATGCTAGACGGGAGGGTGTGGAGGAGGGCAGCCCCAGAGAGACCCTGATGCTAGACGGGAGGGTGTGGAGGGGGCAGAAAGACCCTGATGCTAGACAGGAGGGTGAGGAGGAGGGCAGAAAGACCCTGATGCTAGACGGGAGGGTGTGGAGGAGGGCAGCCATTCAGGAGTCCCGAGTTGGTGTTGGCCAGTCCGCACTGTAACCACTATTGCATCATTTCACATGCAGCATTGCAGAATAAGGCTGCCATTTGAAAATACACGCTTTAAGTGATCATATTACTCCCCCCCCCCCCCCCCCGCCAGAATGCATTGCAGCATTATACAATGGGGCTCGTCAGCACACTGTAACATTCTATAGTTTTAACACTAGCATGTCTGAGAGGTCATTTTGACCGTTTTTTTGACATTTTGAAGTTGATCATCTTTGCCCATGAAGCTTTCAGAAGGTTCCCCTTCCATGACCATCATCATCCATCATCTCAGAAATATTTGACACATGTGTTTTCCTAAGCACATGCTACTTGTGTCCCTTTTTTGTGTCCTTAAGAAAACGGTCTCAGTGGTCTGCTTGATAACCATTTGATAACAGGAGAGGGTGTTCGTGTTGTAAAATCTGTTCAGTGAAAACATGGCAGATTGTGGCAGCTTGGTTTCCTCCAAATGGCCCAGGGTGGGGCTTCACTTCCAGGCTTCTGTTGCAGTAAGACGGAGGGCTTTCTACAACAGCACTCAACCATCCCCTCTCCTCTGCTCCTACATCCATCCATGGTGGTACGGCCCGGATACAATATTTACAAGGCATCAGTCGCCCCTCCCCCTTCTTCTCACTCAGCCGCAGGCCTGGGGTCACTCCCCCATAAACCCCACCTCCAGCCCAGACATGCACTCAGGACTTCAGACATGCACTCAGGACTTCATTCAATCATTTATGTTAAAGAATGGGTGCAACCACTCCAAGGAACAGCAATGTCCGGGACTATGTGACTATGTTTAGAGTACCAGTAGGGGCAAAAGTGGCGCTGTTGTGCCAGAAACAGAGAGAGAGATAGTGTTGCACTGTTGCCTGCTAATTACACAGAGAGAGAGAGAGAGAGAGAGAGAGAGAGAGAGGCAGGGGGAGAGGGGAGTTGCACCACTCAGTTCACACGGGTGTGATTTCTTTTTTGCATTTGGCAAAATAATCAAGTAAATTCTGGTCAGTGGTTTTCAACCTTTTCAGGCTGTGACCCCTAAAATAATCATATTTGAACTGAGGAGTGGGAGTGGGGACCCCCACCCTAACAGAGGAGTGGGGACCCCCACCCTAACTGAGGAGTGGGGACCCCCACCCTAACAGAGTAGTGGGGACCCCCACCCCAACAGAGGAGTGGGGACCCCCACCCTAACTGAGGAGTGGGGACCCCCACCCTAACAGAGGAGTGGGGACCCCCACCCTAACAGAGGAGTGGGGACCCCCACCCTAACTGAGGAGTGGGGACCCCCACCCTAACAGAGGAGTGGGGACCCCCACCCTAACTGAGGAGTGGGGACCCCCACCCTAACTGAGGAGTGGGGACCCCCACCCTAACTGAGGAGTGGGGACCCCCACCCTAACAGAGGAGTGGGGACCCCCACCCTAACAGAGGAGTGGGGACCCCCACC